>NC_091349.1:11195940-11260940 GCF_038502225.1 Cherax quadricarinatus
ACCGTGGTTCCTTGAGTTACGATATTAATCCATTCCAGAAGACATATTGTACCTCAGAAATGTTGCACCTCAAACCCCAAAATACATGGTTTTGTGGAAGTGCAACTTTTACTGTGCTTTGAATCTGAAAGAGTTGGTGGTGTGGTGGTGGGGAAGAGAGTGGAGAGGAGGATACTGGTTGCTTCTGGTGGTGGGGAAGATAGAGAAGAGAGGAGATTACTGATAGCGTCTGGTGGTGTGGTGGTGCAGAAGAGGGTGGAGAGGAGGATACTGGTTGCAAGAAGCTCCTTCTTACTCCTGCTTCTTGGAAAAAAACACTGTCCAGAGTTATTTGTTTCTGCCACTTTCTTCTGAGGCTCTTAAAATAAGATAAAACATTATACATGTATTAAAAAAATACAGGAAGTGAGTTCAGATTTTTCAATATCTGGGTGCTTTCTAATGATTCTTTTCAAACCTTTCCAATGAGTAAATAACTGAATTTCTGCACCTGCACCTGCACTTATTCCTTCCCCCTGTCCTCCTGATCTATCTACCGTATTTCCTAGAGCTCCTTTGTTGTCAACTCCTGTTTATAGTCCTGAATTAACTTTCCACATTCTTAGATTTGTTAACCACTTTAATATTCCCTATAATTTCTTGATGCTTGATAATAGTAGAGAAGATTGATTGTGGAAAGTCATGTTCATACACCAGTGCACTAATTCTAACTCTTCACTATGTTTTTTGGACAGTATCTTTTGAATATAATGCAGAGAATTCGTAGTTTGGAAGTTAGGAGGAGGTGCGGGATTACCAAAACTGTTGTCCAGAGGGCTGAGGAAGGGTTGTTGAGGTGGTTCGGACATGTAGAGAGAATGGAGCGAAACAGAATGACTTCAAGAGTGTATCAGTCTGAAGTGGAAGGAAGGCAGGGTAGGGGTCGGCCTAGGAAAGGTTGGAGAGAGGGGGTAAAGGAGGTTTTGTGTGCGAGGGGCTTTGACTTCCAGCAGGTATGCATGAGCGTGTTTGATAGGAGTGAATGGAGACAAATGGTTTTTAATACTTGACGTGCTGTTGGAGTGTGAGCAAAGTAACATTTATGAAGGGGTTCAGGGAAACCGGCAGGCCGGACTTGAGTCCTGGAGATGGGAAGTACAGTGCCTGCACTCTGAAGGAGGGGTGTTAATGTTGCAGTTTAAAAACTGTAGTGTAAAGCACCCTTCTGGCAAGACAGTGATGGAGTGAATGATGGTGAAAGTTTTTCTTTTTCGGGCCACCCTGCTTTGGTGGGAATCGGCCAGTGTGATAATAAAAAAAAAATCTTTTTTAAGTAATACAAAATGTGATGTAATTTATCACAAATGCAGTTTTGAAGGGTAAATAATCTAGATTGGTGCAGGCAACATGTGGTAGCTCAAACTGAAGAGGAAGCTATGAATCGTAGTACAAAAGCTGCTATTGGTTGAGATGCTACCCCAGAGATATTTGTTCCCATTGCTTATAGGCTCTAAGCCACCACCCTAGACACCCCCTGCTGATGCTCCTGTTGGCCCAGATGTTGCTGAAGAAACACGCCACTGCAATACTGGTTGACTGAGACCCACCCATGCGTGCTGACCATCATAAGCACATCATATCTCAACTTTTTCATTGCCACTCAAAACTAAATTCTTTTATGGGGGTAAATTGTAACTCAAAATTATCATAACTCAAGGGACCATTGTATTTCTTTATTAGTGCTAAATTTATTTGAAGTTATTGCCTGGTATTGAAAGTAATTGATAGTTATAACAATTTGTGAAAATGTTTATATAATGTAACAAGTTAAAACTGTTGAGCAAAAAATAATACTTTATAATTTCCCTGTTTGGTGTGTGGCTTCTGGTGTGGCTGTTTGATGTGTTGTATATAATCTTCCTGAGGAGTGCCTTTATACATGGCTTAGGGCACTCTACTTACAGTCTTTCATAAATTTTGTCTCAGATAGAATTGAAATGTAATTCTACATTTGACCAGAAATGTCAGGTACATAAGAAAGCAGATGCTGGAAGATAGTTTTCTTAGGCTTTTATATGTGAAGTGCAACAGACCCTCCTGAATTTGATGTGACTTTGAGAGGCAATATCCATTAAATGGATTGTTAAATTATGGATAGTATTACTTTATTAGCTTTTATTTTTTTGTTTAGGTGAATTGGGTTGGTTTAAATATGTCACTTTTAGTAAACAGTCATGTTTTGTCTATTTACTGTATATTTTTAGTTTTGTACAGCACAGTATAATTTTTTTAATCTTACTACCTCTTTCCAACCAAAGTGGGATATATTCAGTAGCTGTCTTGCCAGATGATCTTATGAACTGTAAGTTAAACTTTAGGTCACTTGTATCTACATCAGTGGTATCAATGTCAGTGTTGTAGATCACATAATTCATAGCAACCTCAGATTTGTTGTGAGCAGCAAATTTTGGTCTGTGTGGTGGGTGTGCACAGCACAAAAAAAATAAAATCCTGCTTTATGCAGTACATGATGGGAACATCTAACCTCTAACTTTGTGCTTGGGTTAAAACGGTGACTTTGGAATATTTTCTGGGGTTATTTTTTGATGCCAGTAGATGGACCGGAAGACATGCTAGTGGAATTTGGAAAATTTTGGTCAGTTTCAAACTGGAAGAAGCCTGAAATAGGCTTCAAAGTGGCTGAAATGGTCAATTTTGGGCAATTT
Organism: Cherax quadricarinatus; assembly: GCF_038502225.1. Lineage (NCBI taxonomy): Eukaryota > Metazoa > Arthropoda > Malacostraca > Decapoda > Parastacidae > Cherax > Cherax quadricarinatus. The sequence continues at coordinate 11,198,646 of NC_091349.1, forward strand.
TCTTGGAAGGGTAAGGTTCCCCTCTGCCCCCTTCCCCACAGTCTGTTGTATGGGTTTTTACTACAGTAGGTGTGCTTCATTTATTAAGATAGCCTAAACCCATCATGAAAAATTCTTGGTTATGGATTATTAGCCAAGAAGTAGGGAAAAACCTCAGATTTTTGTGTGACAATGGATTCAAACTGGAGGGCAAGTGTTATACTTTGTGTAATATTGGGGCATGATTATTGAACAGAGGGAAGGTTGCTTTAATAACTGGAGTGCCTACAACATTTGTTTTGGACTCTATTTTTTAATTGGAATTTGTTGAAAATATGTAAATTTGACGAAATTATCAATTTTTGGGAGCTTTGTATTGTAGCTTTGACAGTTGAATAGGTAGTTTCTTACAATCAGTGATATACAGATATTCAGAAATTGGGTTGGTTCGAACACTGGAATTAGAATCAAGTACACTTTAAAGTGGAAGAAATCACTGTTGCATAAAATGCTTACTGACTGCCAATTTCATGCACATACAATTTTGCATTTTTGTTGTAATTACCTTTAGAGTAAGATTCTCTACCATTTTAGAAGATAAAATAATTTTTTTTTTTTTCAACAATGTTGATACCTCTATATTGCAGGTCCCTCAGAAGGGGCTTGCAGTAGCTTACACCTGGAGTATACCTGGAAGGTGTTCCAGGGGATCAATGGCCTGGTCCATGACCAGGCCTCATTGCCAATACAGTGGACCCTCGACCAACGATGGCATCGATTAACAATATATCCGACTAGCGATACATTTTAACGCAAAAATTTTGCCTCGACTAGCGCTAAAAACTCGACCAACACTATTCGTTCCGTCTGAGACGCGTCCACTTCTGGCCAGTGTTTACAAGCCAGCCAGCCCCCACGGTCGCTTCCAAGCATACAATTGGAACATTTCATATTATCACAGCCTTTTTAGTGATTGCACCTGCAAAATAAGTCACCATGGGCCCCAAGAAAGCTTCTAGTGCCAACCCTACAGCAAAAAGGGTGAGAATTACTATGGATATGAAGAAAGAGATCATTGCTAAGTATGAAAGTGGAGTGCGTGTCTCCGAGCTGCCCAGGTTGTACACAAAACCCCAATCACCCATCGCTACTATTGTGGGTAAGAAAACAGCACTCAAGGAAGCTGTTCTTGCCAAAGTTGCAACTATGTTTTCGAAACTGAGATCGCAAGTACTCGAAGATGTTATTGGTGTGGATAAACGAAAAACAGACAGCAGGAGATAGCATCTCTCAAGCGATCATATGTGAAAAGCTTAGGAAGTTGCATGACGATTTAATTAAAAAAATTAGTGGTGATGTGAGTGAATTTAAGGCCAGCAAAGGTTGATTTGAGAGATTTAAAGGGAAGGGAAGTAACCCCAGAAAAGGACTTGCCACCTCAAGTCCTAATGGAAGGGGATTCCCTTTCTAAACACTAAGACTATCAACACTCTCCCCTCCTCCCATCCCATCCCATCAATAAAGGTAAGTGTCATGTAACTGTGCATGTCTTCTTCAGTTTGTGTGTATTAAAATTAATATTTCATGTGGTAAAAACAATTTTTTTTTCATACTTTGGGGTGTCCTACACGGATTAATTTGATTTCCATTATTTCTTATGGGGAAAATTAACTTGACTAACGATAATTTTGACTAACGATGAGCTCTCAGGAACGGATTAATAGCGTTAGTCGAGGGTCCACTGTACTTTGGTAAGTCCATAAAAAAAAAAAAAAAAACTTTTAATTTTCCCAGTTTCTTTAAAAAAATTGGCCCAAAATCAGTCTGAACCTTTCTCTAAGAAAGATACTGCACCAGTGCTTCAGGTTATTGCATGGAACCCAAATTTGCTTAATTAAACAGGCAAATTAAAACTTACGTAAACTACAATCATTGCCAAGATTCATTTAGGAAAAGCACACCAGTGCTTAAGTTTGAAGTATGTAGACTGGATGCATTCCCCAGTTATTGCACAGAATTCAACTATTCTGAATTTATTTATTAAATGTTAGTTAAATGGTAAATTTACACCTACAAAGCCTGAACCCAAAATGTATCATACTTTTAATAAGATGAATCAGCCATTAACCCTTTTACTGTCCCATGTTGATCTACATTACTGAGGTCAGTGGTACTTGTGTAGATCAACAACTTAATCAGTACACTTTCAAGTATGCCATGAAACATGAGTGAATGGATCTGTTCACTGGGTGTTCACACTATCACAAAAATTCTGCCCCCCCCCCTTCCCCACAGTGCACGATGGAAACAGCTAACCTCAGATATTGTGTTTGGTTTAAAATAGTTCCTGGGGTCTCATGGTATTATTGGCTGTTTCTTGGTATCAGTTGATAAAACGAAAGACATACCAATGACCAGGAGATGATCTTTGTCTGTTTCAGACTAAGTGGCTTGAAATAGTCCTCAAACTAGTGGAAATATTTAACCACATGATGTGATGTAGACATCTTACCTGCTTGATAAATTTACACATCAAAAGTGCAACTGGGCAGAATTTCTTACCTTGAAAACAGCATTAGCAGTATTAGAGTAATAAGATTTTATGCATTTCAAGACACATTCTAATAGGAATAACAATTTACTGAAACTTTTACTTATTAAAATTAAATTCTAAATCAATTAAGTCATGGGTGTGTGTGTGTGTGTGTGTGTGTGTGTGTGTGTGTGTGTGTGTGTGTGTGTGTGTGTGTGTGTGTGTGTGTGTGTGTGTTATAATGATAATAATAATTAACCAGAAGCAGTTTCTAATAAAGAATTTTTTATTTATGATGACTCTGTAGTTATAAAAACATTAATTAAAAATATTTGTATTATGGTTATCGCATTTTAATTACTTCTAAATTTCACGAAATGCCTTTCCTTTTACTGTATTGTAGCTTATATATAAAACTAATAAATTTGAACACAAAAATTATTTAAAGAAAAAAATATGTTCTGGGTATCTGATCCATTTTTGTTACTCATTAATTATCTAAAATTCATTGATAAAAGTTATATTTATTAATGTTCATTAATTTCATTTAAGGTATTATGCACTATATTTTTCCCCACACTATTACTCTTATCACCAGTTTGCTGTGCAGTAGGATCACTGATCAGTATTTTGATCATTGACTATTGTAATCACACTCATAAGAATTGTTATACACTAAGCTGTCGTCTCCTGGCTTCATGAGTCCAAACTGCACTGTTCTGCCAACTTTGTGTCGCTGACATTTTCTGTGATCCCAGAGGAGAGGGGGGAATTATCAGAGGTGTGTAGAAAAGTTTATCATTTTAATTAATGACAGTGAGGATTGTACTATACAGTACTGTTTATTAAAACTTTTTGCAAGTACAGTAATACTGTACAGTAATTGTGTAACCACAAGGGTATGGAAAAGCTAAAGTTAAGCAACTTATTTCTGTTGTGACAACTCTTTAAATGCTACTTGGAAATGTTAGCATGGCATTTGGCACACAAGCAGGTACAGTATTGTGTTTCTGTAACCTGCAGTTGGTGAAACAGTTGTCAGTGTGTGTGAACCTGTTTGAACCAAATGTGTTTAGGCTTTTTCCATGTTCTGTTAATTGTCTTGATTAATATGACATTGTGTGACTTGAGAGACTAGACTTGGGTGCTTAAAATGTTTTAATAATAGTACAACTTTGAAATTTATTGTTCACTGCTTTTACTATTAACCTGTGTTTTAATTTTTATGGAAGTGTGCCAAAGTTTCAATTACAGTAATAGCTTGGTAGAAAAGAGATTTGTGGTATGATGTCAGAACTAGATGAAAGTTCATCACCAAGTGAATGGGTAGACAGTGGACCTGGAAGTTTTACAGAGAATGTGTTTCATGCCCTTCTGTGCTACCAAGAAGAAATCTCTGCTGTATTTTCTCTCACTGCTTCACCCTCTCCTCCACCCTTGGCAGACAAGGACCCCCTTCCCTACGCTGGTCCTGGTTTTCCTGTTTTGTATAAATCGCGAATACCTCCTCATGCCCTGCAACTTGCTAGACAGTCTGAAGTGTATAAATCAATTGAGGTTTGACTTTAAAAATTACCTACATTATAATGTGCACTTCAGTTATTTTTATTTCTAAGGCCTTTAACAGTTATAATTTTTTTTTTCTGAGTGCATAGATTGAGATTTCTTATTGCTGTACTAAATTCCAATTTGCTTACTGTAGCTGATCTCGCACATACACATACTGTGACATGCTTTTGACCCTACTGTACTTTTAAGCCTTCTGTAGTCTTATATAAAGTTGTGTTCATATTGCATAAGTGCTTGGTTCTTTGATTTTAAATACCACATCTAGTTAAGATATTGTTTTCATTGTATATTATAGTATAAATATATTCTTAATAAACATTTTCAGTTTGTAAATAAACTTTCAGTATTATAATAAATTTGCTAACCACTGGTCCTTATGGAAATAACCATACAGGATATTTTCTTCTACTGAGTTGTAAGAGTGGCACCATTCTGTTTGTAACATTTTCTTATTGTAGCATATTGTGTTTACTTATTTGTATGTGCACAGTGAAAGTTGTAACTTTTTCTTACAATATTATTATTTACATATAGTACTGTACTGTAATCTATCTCTATATCCAGGAGTTTCATTTTGCATTTTTTTTCCAGGCTGGCCATTGCCCTCCAAGGTGGGGTAAAAAAAAAAACCATTAATTGTAATTCTTCTAATAGCCGTCATACCAGAAACACTTGGATATTAACATTTAGATGACCCTCAGAACTGCAACATCCTAAGCCCTCCTTCAAGAATGCAGACACTGTAGCTCTCACCTCTAGGACTTAAGTCTGGCTAATCAGTTTTTCTGAATCTCTTCATAGATGTGGCTGTGCTTATTCCAACAGCATGTCAAGCTATAAAAAGCTGCTTATCTCCACTCACTCATCTAACACACACAACTGCTGGATGCTCAAGCCTTTAACAAACACAACTTCCTTTACCCCTCCCTCAAATTTTTCCTAGTATGACCCCTACCCCTCCTTAGTTTCATTCTGGCTTAATTTGCCCTCTTGGTTATCCAATTTTGTTCCATCATTTATATATGCCCAAACCAACTCAATTCCTCCTCCTCCTCCCCCCATCTAATAATTTCTATACCCTGAATTGTGCACATTATACACATACCACACAAATCTTATCACCAGAATTTGTTATACATATATCCATCCTAGTGCCCATTATCTGCAAGCTGGGCTTGCAGATCTTCATCACCAGTACTGTACTCTATCTTTCTGTGAGCTGTTGTCCTTGAAGTTGGTTTTCTGATCCATTACTTGTGTAGAATATTATACCATGATCTATGAGTTGGTCTCATGGAACTCACTTGCCTATTCTGTTAATGTACAACTTCTTAACAAAATGTGTTAGATAATCCATTTTTATTACACTTAAATGAAAAAAGTGCTAAAAGTTAGGCTTAATGAAATGTCTGGGTAGTAGGTCCAAGGGGTTTAGAAGGCATTCCCTTTTTCCACTGAAATACAAAAGTTCAGTCTTCATGAATTCAGCAGAATTCATCCCTTAGATGCCATTGGAGTTAGGTACAGTACTGTATATAGTATTTTTTTTCTTCTAAATATTCAAATAATATGCATCAGAAATAATTGTATTTTAAATGTCTAAAGACTACAAAAACAAAACATTCAAGATGTAGACAGAGTGTTAATGCTTGGTTTACTTGGAACTCAAATCTATCCACAACATTCCTTGATGGATTTTTAGTGTAGTTATTAGAACACTGCTCAAAAAAAAAAAAAAGTTTGTTACAAGAGTTAAAATATTTAAGGGAGGTTGCATGTCTGACTTTGAATACTAGAAAAAATCATAATTAACTACAGTGCATAGTTTTTATTAAATATTAATTTCACTTTTGTTTTCCCAGATTGATGAGAAAATTCGAACACTGAAACTCTCTGGTCATGTAGGATTTGATTCTCTCCCTGATCAACTGGTAGCCAAATCAACTCAGAATGGGTTCACCTTCAACATTCTTTGTATTGGTATGTTAGAGTCTTGGTTAATTATTTTTTAGTGTCAGTGAATGTATTTATGAAGCAACTGCTTAGTCCTTTCACAGTTAATTTATTTTCTGTCAGAAACATAAAGGGTAGCTGTTTAGACCTGGAGAATAGAAAATTATTGATTATCCATTCAAGCACAGATATCAAATATGCTCATACTACAGTACTACGTATTCTCAAGAGAAGGGAGCCTTCATTTTATAAGAGCATGCTTAATTTTTACTAGACAGTATGACAAGATAAATAAAATAAATTATTTTAATATGTTCTCTGTGTGCTTTCTAAGTACAGTTCATTCTTCACAAAGAGGAGATATGCTTTTGTGAATGTAGGGAGTAAAAAATGGCTAAGAACATAAAGGTAACTGATGTAATACTGGGCTTCTTGATATTATAAAAATTTAACCTTACTAAATAAGTACTGAATAAAATTATTCCTTTAAAATATGGTGAATGTGATCCTATCCAGTGGGAGATTTAGGTGTGTTTTTGTGATAAATGGTTTAAAAAGGTGTGTTTTTATCATTTTTACTTTTAACATTATGTTGTTAATTTTTTTTTTTTTCAGGCGAAACAGGTATGGGTAAGTCCACGCTGATGGATACACTGTTCAACACCAGTTTTGAATCCAACCCTGCACCACACACGCTCCCGGCTGTCAAACTTAAGTCTCACACATATGAACTCCAGGAGTCTAATGTTAGGTTAAAGGTACAGTAAAATCAATCAATCACTCTCTATATCTCTCTGTATCTTTCTTTCTGTCTTTATCTTTTTCTCTCTCTCTCTCTTTTTCTAGATCATGGAGTTGAACTCAAAATGTTTCATCAATAAAGATACCCAACTGTTGGACGTATGTCTTAATATACAATTTTCTGTTCTAGCTGACAATTGTTGACACTGTGGGTTATGGAGACCAGATCAACAAAGGTGACAGCTTTACTGCTATTGTTGATTACATTGACAAGCAATTTGATGACTACCTGCAGGAAGAACTAAAGATAAAGCGTAGCCTCTCTGCTTACCATGATTCTAGAATTCACGCCTGCTTGTACTTCATTTGTCCCACAGGTCATGGGTAAGGCAATGAATTTTTATATTTATTAGCAAATACAGTAATTTAGCTACTACATTAGTTAAAAATGTGATAAAAAAGACCTGCCACATCATGACTTAATGTAATTGGATTCCTTGTTCGACTGTAGATGCACCATTAAGTGTAAAGGAAGAAAGAACAGGTAACTGCAACATATGGATAAATTATGACAGCATATAATTGCCTTCGTGTCTCTGTTAGTCAAATTCCTAACAATTATTTATTTTCCTCCTTTTTCCAGTTGAAATCTAACTAACTAGCATCACATTTACATTATTTATGTCTGAGGCTACAAACATTGTTAAGCTGTAAAAAAAGGCACAAAAAATTGTGTGGGGGTGAGAAAATTGTATGATGCAGTGTGAATATAGGGGTAGCAGGAGGAGACTGCATTTTTCACCCTGTTAATTAATAAGAAATTGTGTATTTGATATGGATGGGAAGAAATGGTATAAAATACTGACATGATGAAAAAATACGCACAAATGCAGTATAATGTAATCCTTTATTGACTACATTTTGCCCACACAGTTGGTCTCTGGAATGTAACTCTATTGTTTTTCCACATGTTCTTCAGATCAGTTAGCACTAGATTAAATAAAATGCTGTTATTCAAAAACTTAATTCTTATGTTAATTGATTGTTTATTGCAATATATACATCATTGTAATTGATTGTTCTTTGGTAAAGATATAGTAACATAACTAAGAAAACTTTGGATGGATATTTGCCTGTTTGACTACTTCTCTATATGAACCAGATTATAGACTCCTATTTTTTCAATTAATTACAGTATTCTGTTTAGATTTATTAAGATGTATGTATGTTTTTTTTTTTTTTTTCAACAAACCGGCCGTATCCCACCAAGGCAGGGTGGCCCAAAAAGGAAAACGAAAGTTTCTCTTTTTAAATTTAGTAATTTATACGGGAGAAGGGGTTACTAGCCCCTTGCTCCTGGCATTTTAGTCGCCTCTTACAACACGCATGGCTTACGGAGGAAGAATTCTGTTCCACTTCCCCATGGAGATAAGAGGAAATAAACAAGAATAAGAACTAGAAAGAAAATAGAAGAAAACCCAGAGGGGTGTGTATATATATATGCTTGTACATGGGTAGATGGCGAGAATATTTTGAGGAACTTTTAAATGTTAAGGAAGAAACAGAGGCAGTAATTTCATGCACTGGTCAGGGAGGTATACCATCTTTTAGGAGTGAAGAAGAGCAGAATGTAAGTGTGGGGGAGGTACGTGAGGCATTACGTAAAATGAAAGGGGGTAAAGCAGCTGGAACTGATGGGATCATGACAGAAATGTTAAAAGCAGGGGGGGATATAGTGTTGGAGTGGTTGGTACTTTTGTTTAATAAATGTATGAAAGAGGGGAAGGTACCTAGGGATTGGCAGAGAGCATGTATAGTCCCTTTATATAAAGGGAAAGGGGACAAAAGAGACTGTAAAAATTATAGAGGAATAAGCTTACTGAGTATACCAGGAAAAGTGTACGGTAGGGTTATAATTGAAAGAATTAGAGGTAAGACAGAATGTAGGATTGCGGATGAGCAAGGAGGTTTTAGAGTGGGTAGGGGATGTGTAGATCAGGTGTTTACATTGAAGCATATATGTGAACAGTATTTAGATAAAGATAGGGAAGTTTTTATTGCATTTATGGATTTAGAAAAGGCATATGATAGAGTGGATAGAGGAGCAATGTGGCAGATGTTGCAAGTATATGGAATAGGTGGTAAGTTATTAAATGCTGTAAAGAGCTTTTATGAGGATAGTGAGGCTCAGGTTAGGGTGTGTAGAAGAGAGGGAGACTACTTCCCGGTAAAAGTAGGTCTTAGACAGGGATGTGTAATGTCACCATGGTTGTTTAATATATTTATAGATGGGGTTGTAAAGGAAGTAAATGCTAGGGTGTTTGGGAGAGGGGTGGGATTAAATTATGGGGAATCAAATTCAAAATGGGAATTGACACAGTTACTTTTTGCTGATGATACTGTGCTTATGGGAGATTCTAAAGAAAAATTGCAAAGGTTAGTGGATGAGTTTGGGAATGTGTGTAAAGGTAGAAAGTTGAAAGTGAACATAGAAAAGAGTAAGGTGATGAGGGTGTCAAATGATTTAGATAAAGAAAAATTGGATATCAAATTGGGGAGGAGGAGTATGGAAGAAGTGAATGTTTTCAGATACTTGGGAGTTGACGTGTCGGCGGATGGATTTATGAAGGATGAGGTTAATCATAGAATTGATGAGGGAAAAAAGGTGAGTGGTGCGTTGAGGTATATGTGGAGTCAAAAAACGTTATCTATGGAGGCAAAGAAGGGAATGTATGAAAGTATAGTAGTACCAACACTCTTATATGGGTGTGAAGCTTGGGTGGTAAATGCAGCAGCGAGGAGACGGTTGGAGGCAGCGGAGATGTCCTGTTTAAGGGCAATGTGTGGTGTAAATATTATGCAGAAAATTCGGAGTGTGGAAATTAGGAGAAGGTGTGGAGTTAATAAAAGTATTAGTCAGAGGGCAGAAGAGGGGTTGTTGAGGTGGTTTGGTCATTTAGAGAGAATGGATCACAGTAGAATGACATGGAAAGCATATAAATCTATAGGGGAAGGCAGGCGGGGTAGGGGTCGTCCTCGAAAGGGTTGGAGAGAGGGGGTAAAGGAGGTTTTGTGGGTAAGGGGCTTGGACTTCCAGCAAGCGTACGTGAGCGTGTTAGATAGGAGTGAATGGAGACGAATGGTACTTGGGACCTGACGATCTGTTGGAGTGTGAGCAGGGTAATATTTAGTGAAGGGATTCAGGGAAACCGGTTATTTTCATATAGTCGGACTTGAGTCCTGGAAATGGGAAGTACAATGCCTGCACTTTAAAGGAGGGGTTTGGGATATTGGCAGTTTGGAGGGATATGTTGTGTATCTTTATATGTTTATGCTTCTAGACTGTTGTATTCTGAGCACCTCTGCAAAAACAGTGATAATGTGCGAGTGTGGTGAAAGTGTTGAATGATGATGAAAGTATTTTCTTTTTGGGGATTTTCTTTCTTTTTTGGGTCACCCTGCCTCGGTGGGAGACGGCCGACTTGTTGAAAAAAAAAAAAAAAAAAACATGTATGTGTAGTGTGACCTAAGTGTAAGTAGAAGTAGCAAGACGTACCTGAAATCTTGCATGTTTATGATAGAAAAAAGGACTCCAGCAATCCTACCATCACGTAAAACAATTACAGGCTTTCGTTTTACACTCACTTGGCAGGACGGTAGTACCTCCCTGGGTGGTTGCTGTATGTATGTTGTTGTATGTATGAAGACATTATAGAGGTATATCCCCTCAAGGAAGGTTCCTTGATGTTGGTGAGGGGCTCTTGATTTAGGGAATTGGATCTGTGCTCCAGTTCCCCGAATTAAGCCTGAATGCCTTCCACATCCCCCCCCCAGGCGCTGTATAATCCTCCGGGTTTAGCCCTTCCCCCTTGATTATAATAATAATCATATAGAGGTATATACTGTACTTCATAAGACCTTTCAAATACAGGTTGGGGATGAGGTTTTCTTATGAGAACAGTTAGCATACAGAGGCAGAGAAGAATGTGTTTATACAGATGAACTCTGGAATTTGTGTGCTACATAATCCAAGTGATTTGATTGTAGAAAACTTTTACTGAAACCCATTCAGCAAATAGCTTTGAGTATTCATGGTTTTTCTTTGTTCCCATTGTCTTTTCACTTGGCACAAGAGTCCTATAATGATTGTAACCATAGGAATTAGTTCAAAATGAACTCATATTTTTTTTTTTTTTTTTTATCGTTGTCAGTATTAAGCAGATTAGAGAAATACTTAAGAGATATGGCTAAAAGAACATTTAGCTTAAAAATTCACGGCACCTTGAGCCTAACATTTTCCCTTGTCCCGAATTACTGGGTTGCAGTGTTACTTTTGATTATCAATTTTTTCACCTGCAATCTGCATTTGGTTATCTGTTTATATTAGATAGTTGGTAAAGATGTTGCAGTTTGGTGGAGGATTTTAACTGTTGTGTCCATGCTCTTATGGAAAGACTATTGGGGAGTGAGTAAGGTGAATGTGTTTCACATTTTGTGTCACTCTTCCTTGGTGGGTAAGGACTGATGTATTTAGAAAAAAAATCCTACTTAGTTAACCATTAATCCTCATTGCAGACTGAAGAGTATTGATTTGGTTTGCATGAAGAAGCTGGACTCAAAAGTGAATGTCATCCCTGTTATTGCCAAAGCTGATACTATCTCCAAGTCTGAACTGACAAAATTCAAGCAGCGCATCATTCAGGAGATTAAGGCCAACGGAATTCAGATTTACCAGTTTCCTACCGATGATGACACAATGGCGAAGGTAAGGCATGTTTGAGGTTTAATGTCTATATTCTGAAGTGTTTTGGATAGAAGGTTTTCTGGATTTTGCATGTATTTGGTCTATGAGGCTTCTAGTTGAGTCTTTCCCTACCTTATAAACCATTCATTTGTTATGCAGATGACCAGTTAAGTCAGAACAATGGGCAGACTAATGAGATCATGGATATTTTTTTATTTATTATTTATTATCACACTGGCCGATTCCCACCAAGGCAGGGTGGCCCGAAAAAGAAAAACTTTCACCATCATTCACTCCATCACTGTCTTGCCAGAAGGGTGCTTTACACTACAGTTTTTAAACTGCAACATTAACACCCCTCCTTCAGAGTGCAGGCACTGTACTTCCCATCTCCAGGACTCAAGTCCGGCCTGCCGGTTTCCCTGAATCCCTTCATAAATGTTACTTTGCTCATACTCCAACAGCACGTCAAGTATTAAAAAACCATTTGTCTCCATTCACTCCTATCAAACACGCTCACGCACGCCTGCTCGAAGTCCAAGCCCCTCGCACACAAAACCTCCTTTACCCCCTCCCTCCAACCTTTCCTAGGCCGACCCCTACCCCGCCTTCCTTCCACTACAGACTGATACACTCTTGAAGTCATTCTGTTTCGCTCCATTCTCTCTACATGTCCGAACCACCTCAACAACCCTTCCTCAGCCCTCTGGACAACAGTTTTGGTAATCCCGCACCTCCTCCTAACTTCCAAACTACGAATTCTCTGCATTATATTCACACCACACGTTGCAGTAAGTAAATAAAAGAATTATTTTTTTGGGTCACCCCTGCCTCGGTGGGAGATGGCTGACATGTTAAAAAAAAAATTGTACTGTATATGTGAGGGGCCAAACTGTGTTGCCATTTTAGGCCTCAGCTCTAATGTTTGGGTCCCCTACTGCCTTGTCTAGGATGAAAATGTAGGGCTATGCAGGGTCATTCAGTGCATCATGTGTAATATTACCTCAGTTCGTGTGCACAATTTCTCACTGACATGAAAATTTGACTTCTGTATGATTTTTTTTTTTCAACAAGTCGGCTGTCTCCCACTGAGGCAGGGTGACCCAAAAAAGAAAGAAAATCCCCAAAAAGAAAATACTTTCATCATCATTCAACACTTTCACCACACTCACACATTATCACTGTTTTTGCAGAGGTGCTCAGAATACAACAGTTCAGAAGCATATACATATAAAGATACACAACATATCCCTCCAAACTGCCAGTATCCCAAACCCCTCCTTTAAAGTGCAGGCATTGTACTTTCCATTTCCAGGACTCAAGTCCGACTATATGAAAATAGCCGGTTTCCCTGAATCCCTTCACTAAATATTACCCTGCTCACACTCCAACAGATCGTCAGGTCCCAAGTACCATTCGTCCCCATTCACTCCTATCAAACATGCTCACGCATGCCCGCTGGAAGTCCAAGCCCCTCGCACACAAAACCTCCTTTACCCCCTCCCTCCAACCTTTCCTTGGCTGACCCTTACCCCGCCTTCCTTCCACTGCAGACTGATACACTCTTGAAGTCAATCTGTTTCGCTCCATTCTCTCTACATGTCCGAACCACCTCAACAACCCTTCCTCAGCCCTCTGGACAACAGTTTTGGTAATCCTGCACCTCCTCCTAACTTCCAAACTACGAATTCTCTGCATTGTATTCACACCACACATTGCCCTCAGACATGACATCTCCACTTCCTCCAGCCTTCTCCTCGCTGCAACATTGCCTCCAAGGACAAAGTTCTTTGTCTCCACAGACTCCTAAGTGCACCATTCACCCTCTTTCCCTCATCAGTTCTATGATTCACCTCATCTTTCATAGACCCATCCGCTGACACGTCCACTCCCAAATATCTGAATACATTCACCTCCTCCATACTCTCTCCCTCCAATCTGATATCCAATCTTTCATCACCTAATCTTTTTGTTATCCTCATAACCTTACTCTTTCCTGTATTCACTTTTAATTTTCTTCTTTTACATACCCTACCAAATTCATCCACCAACCTCTGCAACTTCTCTTCAGAATCACCCAAGAGCACAGTGTCATGAGCAAAGAGCAGCTGTGACAACTCCCACTTTATGTGTGATTCTTTATCTTTTAACTCCACGCCTCTTGCCAAGACCGTCGCATTCACTTCTCTTACAACCCCATCTATAAATATATTAAACAACCACAGTGACATCACACATCCTTGTGTAAGGCCTACTTTTACTGGGAAATAATCTCCCTCTCTCCTACATACTCTAACCTGAGCCTCACTATCGTCATAGAAACTCTTCACTGCTTTCAGTAACCTACCTCCTATACCAATATGGTAAATATTTTATAAGATTATGAACATTCAGTGTTTTTGTACCAGGTATATTACTAAATTTGAAAGGAGAAACTTTGGTTTTTCCTTTTGGGCCACCCCACCTTGGTGGGATACAGCTGGTATGTTGAAAGAAGAAGAAGAATATTAAGAAAAATGTATGTATCATAACATTTGCAGCCACTACACCAACAGTGTAGTATATTTATCATTCTTTATTGTAGTACTAATAAAACAGGATGTTAATATGTTAAAACAAAAAAATCTTCGCATATATTGTAGGTTAACACCGAGATGAACAACCAGATCCCATTTGCTGTTGTTGGCAGCACTGACTTTGTACGAGTTGGTAACAAGATGTTAAGAGCTCGCCAGTATCCTTGGGGTACTGTGCAAGGTATGTATGTATTGTACAAGAAAGATATTGGTAATAACAGTGATAGATAATGTATAATAAGATAGTGGAGGCAGAGCATTGGTTATTCAGACTGAATAAAGATTAGAGAAAGGAATGACACATTTAAAAGAAATAGAAAAATTCCAAACAAATCCACTTGGTAGTTTGGCTCGTAGAAATGTAAGGTGTTGGTACAAGGACATCAGAATTCAAATGAACCTTCACACTGCACCATTCTTCTTTTACAATTTATTGGGAATTATGAAGCAACCTTGATAATATCTTATGGATATTTTGAGACTCATTGAAGAGAATAAAAAAAATCTGCTGTGCAGAGTTTAGGAAAATGTTTTAGATAAAGAGTCACAGCTAACTAAAGTGATCAAGGATGGTACATGTAGGTGATCTATAAAATATATTTCTTGAGTACATTGGAGGCATTGGGGTAAGGGTAGATGGAATTTTGTAAATAATGACCATGGTTATATTTTCTTTTGATTTTCAGTTGAAAATGAAAGCCACTGTGACTTCACCAAGCTAAGAGAAATGTTGATTCGCACTAACATGGAGGATATGCGAGAAGTAACTCATCAGCGTCATTATGAGTTGTACCGGAAGAAGATCCTTGAAACTGTAAGACATCCTTAACTTTTTCCTTAGTATAGGTAGCAGATATGATTAGTATAAGTAGTTGATTAACCCTTTCAGGGTCGACAGGCCCTCTCAGAGACTTGTTCTCAGGGTCGGCCAAATTTCAAAAAAAAAAAAAAAAATAATAATTTTTTCTTGTGAAAAGATAGAGAATCTTTTCCCAATCATAATGACACCAAAAATATGAAATTTGATGGAAACTTACGGAATTATGCTCTCGCGAAGTTAGCGGTCTCGACGATGTTTACGCATTGGCGATTTTGCCCACTTTGAGCCCTATTTTCGGCCAATTCCAGTGTACTTGTTGACAAAAATCATAACTATTTCGCTAGAACTCCATTTTTTCTATTGAATGAGTACAAGAAACCACCCATTTACTGATTTCAACTATCCAATACAGTGGTCAGAATTTAGCAATTTTGCCAATTTCACACAAATTTCAAGAGATGCCAATTTCCGAATAGGGTCCAGAATAAACAAGAAAGACATTCCTGGCACTAAAATAACATTTCCTCTGTTCATTAGTCACGTCCCCATGCCCCTCTTACATTCTTTTGCTTTCCACTTTGAATTTTTATTCTCACAAAAAAATAGAAGATTTACTGTTATGCAGACTACTGCATTGGTGTAGAAATGGTATAAATAATATCAGCGCACTTGTGAAAGAATATTAGACTTGCCAGTTGACGTGTATTGGACGCATAGCATGATTTGTTTACTTTTGAACTTTGGTAAAAATCGAACATTTCTGCTACTTTGAGCTCAATTTCAAGGTACTTTTCTTTGTAAAACCAGTCAAAATCATCTCAATTTTCTGTAATATGTCTTCCATTCTATAAAATGAGACCAGGAAAACTAGAATACAACAATAAATGCCATATGAAAATACAGTGCAAAGTCACTGTTTTAATCCAAAAACACGGTCAGAGTTTTTTTTTTCTCATTACGCACTGTGTGCTGCAGGATTTTTTTTATACTGCGCACACTGACCACATTAACCCATTCTTTCATATGTACGCCTACCAGCTTTCTCTTACTAGATTTGAGGGCGCTAGAATTTAGGCGTACTAGTACGTCAAAAACCCTGGCTCATAAGCCGTACTAGTACGGCCGAAACCCTGAAAGGGTTAAGGTAGGATATGAGCAGTAGTTTTTATTATGTTTTTAATGAAACCCCGGTGTTCACTTCTTTTACAACCTTGTCTTCAAATATGTTCACATCACACTTCCCCATCTAAAGCCTACTGTTACTGGAAAATAAAAATTACCCTTTCTCCTACATACACTTATCTTAGCCTCACTATCCATATAAACATTTTATTGCTTTTAGTAACTTTTCACCTATTCCATACATTTGTACCTTCTGCCACATTGCTCTTGTATCCATCCTATCATAAGTCTTTTTCTGAATCCATGAATGTAGCATAAAGGTTTTTATATATACATTCATCTCCTACCAAGGCAAGGTGACCTGAGCAAAGAAGAAAACACTTTCATTGTTACTCATTCACTCACTGCCTTGCCAGGAGGGTGCCAACTTAACAGTTTGGATTGCCCTCCAAACTGCAACATTCCACCTCTCTTACAGAGTGCAGGCATTATACTTTCCGCCTCCAGGACTCGAGTTTGGCCAGCCTATTTCCCTGAATCCCTTCATAAATATTACCTTGGTAATACTTCAATTGCATGTCAGATCATTAAAAGCACTTTCTTCCACTCAAATATACACCTTAAGTTTATTGGATAATTTTAATACAAAAAACTTCACTTATTGTAACATGAACTTTAAAGCTTATTGGCAACACAAAGTTTATAGGCAGTATTAAAATTGAGAAGTATTAGTTGTAAAATGACAAATGGTAGTAGAAAGACAGCTCCTACTAGATGCAACATTTTACTTGAAAAAAAAAAAATTCTCTTTGCTATACAGTGTCTTTCTAATGCTCATTTAAAAATTTTTCTTAAATATGATTAGTTATACTAAATGTACTGTAATGACTTCAAAAATTTCCACCAGATGGGTTTCTCTGATGTTGGCCAGGATAACCAACCAGTGAGCTTCCAACAGACATTTGAGCAAAAACGTGTAGAGCATCGTGAAGAGCTACAGCGCAAGGAAGATGAGATGAGGCAGACATTTGTCTTGCGAGTGAAGGAGAAGGAAACAGAACTTAAGGAAGTGGAAAAGGAGGTAAGTTAAAATATTTTTTGATCCCTGTAATCAAATAATTTTCTATTATCTGCTCTGTTTATCATTCTTGCAAGCCCTCTGTTTAAACATTTAGATTCAAATCAACCTGATATCACATGATTTATTATTATTCTTAAGGCAATGCTCCACATAACACCTGCTGAACAGTGGTGTAATACCTTCAGTTGGAAATAATTGATTAATTCAATGAGGATAGACAATTAAAGGCATAGCAGGAGTAAGGAAATTCTCAAAACCCTTCAAAGGTTTATCAAAGATAGTTTTTCCATTCTCAGGGAAGGTGGGTGGGGGGGGGAGGATATAATGTTGGGACTTTACTTTACCTCTAGCAGTTCACAGTCTTAGCTGCTTATGACTACTTGAGTATGATATATGACCCCCTCATCTCAAGCACTAGGAAAGAGGGAGGAACTGGGACCCCCCTTTCCCCCCTCTTCCCTGTTGGAGGTAATTTCTCCACACCACAAGTACACTATATGATAAAAAAAAAAAAAGGAATTTGGCCCAAAGACGACTGAGAACAAACCGTACAAAATTCAGCTATACTCCATTTAGTCCGAGGTTTTTTGGTCATTATCCAAATTGTTATGCAAACAGTCATTAAACAGGGTATCAGAGTAGAAGTTTGTAAGATTTGCCTTTCATTTCACATATTCAGAAACCAAGAAGAAAGACCAGCAGTCCTATCAGGGGGTAAAACATTTGAATAAATGGTTTAGAAACTGACCAGTTGGTAAATGAGATACTTGAGCAACATTTGGGTATCTTTATTCTGGAAATGTTTTCCAGCCATTGGCTTCTTCAATGCAATGCAGCAATCCTACCAGGGGATAAAACATTTAATAGGCTTCCATTTCACACTTGTGTGATAAGAAAGTAGTACTACTTCGGAAGGTTGCTGTTTACTAACCTGCCACCTGTAATGATACAGAAATAATATTACAAGCTTATTGGTTGGTGTATATGTAGTAATTTGCCCTTAACTAAGTTTTAAGAGTAAAGATCTGTATATTAGTTTTTCATTGTACTCCATTCCTTCACAGCTATACACAAAATATGACACACTGAAGCGAGAACATGCAGAAGAGAAAAAACGTTATGAAGATCTCAAGAAACGCCTTGATGAAGAAAAAGCAGAGTTTCAGAAGCGTAAACACCAAGTAGCCACTCAGCAACTCACCTCCCATACCCTCACTCTCGGCAAAACTAAGAAAAAGTAAAAAGGAATACTTAAGTATATTTTTGAAATATTGTACTTTGACTTACCATATATATACAAAATCTTAAAAGGTAGGGAAAGATTACTGCCTGTATGAAGAGTCTCACTATTGAAAGAAAATGTTCATAATTCTCTGTTTCATAGAAAAATAATGATTGTCTTTGGAAAAAATATTAGGGTTATTTCAATCTTATAATTCAAATGTAATTAATATGGGAGACGGCCGACTTGTTGAAAAAAAAAAAAAGTTTTGATTTATTTGTAACAGCACAAAGAATTAAGGCATGGATTATGAGACAATATAGAGATGTCAACTAGAATGATCAGTAGACTTTTGTCCATTGGTCTTTTCTTCACTGCTAATGATTTTCTGAATCCCATTCTGTATTTATAAAATCATGTGTTCTGTGTTAGTCATGGTGTGTTGTATCAGTAATTAATAAGATCCTTTAATTTCTGAACCCTTGTTGTAGACAGCAATTTCAGTATTACATATTATATAGCTAATTGTCTTGTATTTTACGTTACTGGAGTTCTAGTGTTAAGAAATCCTACAAAAAAATTATGAAATGTTAAGTAGTAGTGCTTCCATTAAGACAATTTGAAATCTTAATATCTAAATATACCACTGAAGTGTACCTGTGTGTAATTGTTCATGTCATTTTAAACAAAATTAAGTATAATTTGAATTTTTTAAGCATTTCTAGATACTCAGGAGTTTTATCTTACTTGTTTTCAAGTTGCAGCTTTTGAAAAAAATTAAGTAATGAGTGTACAGTACTTACATGCTTTATACATGTACTATTTAGAACACACTGTTATTTAATAGACTCTTAATCCATTGTGTGTTCTATAAAACTGCTTGGTAATAAATTTAGTTTCATAACTTGTTGCCAAGGAGTGTTATGCTATTTTTATCATGGAAATGTTACAGTGTAAATGCAATTTTAGTGAAAACAATTGGGTCAGACTCCAATATTATGATTTTGTTACACAGATATGAATTATTTCCTAGAGTCTTACAAATGCTCATTTTTGTCAGCTTGGTCATTTTAATGCTGATGTTTAAAGTAATGGGACTTACAAGAAGTAAATGCAGATCCCTCCCCCTCTTTTTTTTAGTTGTAATATATGTAATTGTCTAGGTAGTAGGTTGGTAAACAGCAACCGCCCAGGGAGGTACAACCGTCCTGCCAAGTGAGTGTACAACGAAAGCCTGTAATTGTTTTACATGATGGTAGGATTGCTGGTGTCTTTTGTCTGTCTCATAAACCTGCAAGATTTCAGGTATGTCTTGCTACTTCTACTTGCATTTAGGTCACACTACACATACATGTACAAGCATATATATACACATACACCCCTCTGGGTTTTCTTCTATTTTCTTTCTAGTTCTTGTTCTTGTTTATTTCCTCTTACCTCCATGGGGAAGTGGAACAGAATTCTTCCTCCGTAAGCCATGCATGTTGTAAGAGGCGACTAAAATGCCGGGAGCAAGGGGCTAGTAACCCCTTCTCCTGTATATATTGCTAAATTTAAAAAGAGAAACTTCAGTTTTTTCTTTTGGGCCACCCCACCTCAGTGGGATACGGCTGGTACGTTGAAAGAAAGAAGAAAGATATGTAATTGTGTTTAACTCTCTCTATAAATATAAAATATGCTTAATTTTCTTTGCTGTTTTGACTACCTTAAAAATTGTGTTCCATGTATGAAAATATAATGTTTAACTGGTAACCTAAAAAATAAATGTATTAATGAGTTTTAACAAATTTGAAATGAAGGCGCTTGTCTTAATTGAATTGATTTAATTACATATCAGAAATTAAAATTACGTGTGTGCATGTATATAGGAAAGAAATTTTTTTTTTTTTTTAGTTATTTTTTTTTTTCAGTATAGGAACATAACACAAAATTTAAATAACCTTTCTATGCTATGCTATAAGTAAAATGCACCTTTTGACTTATGGTATTCTTTTCTGGTTGTTTTCACAAATGTATGGGAAACAAAATGTTTAGCCTGATGGAAGTTCCTAAGAAGTTGATGGGAGATTCTTCAGTGTGTCAGTGTAATTAAAGTGATATTAGGCAAAAAATATAATAGTGGCTAGCATTTAGAAGATGGGTAGTATATTAAGTGACCAGCTATACCAAAGCTTTTTGTAGTGTTCTTGTTTTTCACTGCTTTATATATACTAACTTGATTGATCAGTGATAATCCTGCACTACCAAATTTTGCTTGGATTTTCAGTTTTGTAGATACTCTGCTACATGACTAGCTTAGTATTACCAGCTAAATATAGCAACTCCTTTTTATTTTTTTTTTATTTTTTTTTTGTTTATAAATTTAGGTACTTAAATTCAATATTAATACCACTCCTGTAAGATTACTTAGGTCAGATGTTATTGTTAGTCATATTAACAGAGGTTACTGTAATGTGTTCAGATTCCAACAATAGTAAAATGAAATACAAAATTTGAGAAAGATAAAAATACAGATGGAAATGTGTGGTGTCAGTGAGGTATGGGCAAGCATATCTTTATTGCCTAATCAGTTTTTGTTCAAAGATAAAGGTGTCAGAATTTGGGACTCTGAGTCACGGTTACATGTGCCACTTGACAGTTCAGTGGTAAATGTGGGTAACAAAACCATTCCATTTGTCATTGTTTTTGTTGAAGATCTTTCATCTACTTTTCTTTGCCATCCTCAAAATTGTATTTTTACTATATTTCTGAATTCTAATTTTTGAGTTCCACTATGTTAGTTCTGACTCTAGTCCAAGATTATCCAACTATTTTGTATGCATGATATATTAATGATAAAATTTTGTAGATACTGCCTTCCATTCCTGTCATTAATAGTTTTATATGAAATTTAAATAAATCAGTAATGCAAGTTAAATAGGATTTTCTATTTTCCTTGTATATACCTCTTCAGCCATATTGAATGCCCAGAGGGTCTTCAACACTTATTGTTTCTATATAGGTACTTGATAATATCCTACACATTTAGCTATCTTTATTCTCAGACTGAAGCAGGTTCATTCTTTTTTTAATTCATATTTCTTTTTCGGGCCACCCTGCCTTGGTGGGAATCGGCCGGTGTGATAATAAAAAAAAAAGAAAATAATTTCTGATACATGTATTTGCCTATTTGTAGTTGCAGGGGTTGATTCTTTGGTTGTGGAAGCCCCTCAGGGAAGGTTCCTTGATGTTGGTGAAGGGCTCTTGATTTAGGGAATTGGATCTGTGCTCCAGTTCCCCGAATTAAGCCTGAATGCCTTCCACATCCCCCCCAGGCGCTGTATAATCCTACGGGTTTAGCGCTTCCCTTGATTATAATAATGGTCGTGGAAGCTAGAATTGCACTGATTGATAGTGGAGTGAGTTTATAAGAACATAAGAAAGGAGGATCACTGCAGCAGGCCTGTTGGCCCATACTAGGCAGGTCCTTTACAATCCATCCCACTAACAAAGCATTTGCCCAACCTAATTTTCAATGTGGAAAAAGACACTTATGTACAGTTCAGGACATTTATTAAATGTCTTGAACTGTACATAAGTGTCTTTTTCCACATCTTGTCAGTATCACCATACCATTTCCTAATTTTCAATGCTACCCAAGAAATAAGCTCTGATAACTATCCACTCATTTACAAGTCCCGCTCAAATCCAACCCTTCTCACTCGTATATTTATCCAACCTAAATTTGAAACTACCCAGTCCTAGCCTCAATAACCCAACTAGAAGGTTACATAATGTATGCTCCTCATAGCATGTACAGTAATTATAAGTAAGTCAGGCTAATTGACTTCAAAATGACTGAAAATTTAAAATAAAAGCAAAACTTGTGTGAACACTGTAGTATATATTTTTAACTTTATTCTGTATTTAACCTCTCATATTTTACAGTGTGTGTATCTGTGTGTGTGTGTGTAATAAGCAAATAAATAGTTAATAAAGTAACTAGTGTTTTACTGAAAATTTCTTAAATCTTGCAATTATGCGATACACTTAGAGACGGCAGGAAATCCTTGATGACTCGGTGCAAGTTTGAATAGCCGTGCTTTCGTGTGTCTGAGTGAATAAAAAGTTAGTATACAGCCTACGTCAGTATGTATGTACTGTATGTTCGATAACTTACAAAAAGCTTTCGCCCATGATCAAAACAATCATCTGTACACCCCACCCTGAAGCACACTGTTTTATCTTCACTGAAGTGGTAAATTATGCTTCCTGTTGGCTTAGCGCTTCTTTTTGATTATAATAATAATATGCTTCCTCTGCGTAATCTTCAAGGAAGAGGGTGTGTTGTTGCCAGAACTTTTGACCCAAGGAATTGGAGCTATTGCTCCTTTGGGTCAAACTTGATTACTTCTCATGCCTCCAGTGCTGCATGACCCCCACAGGTTTAGTGCTTCACCATAAACATAATAATAATTATGACATGCTGCCTATACATTTGTCTGAATGATATGCTGCCTATACATTTGTCTGAATGATATGCTGCCTATACATTTGTCTGAATGATATGCTGCCTATACATTTGTCTGAATGATATGCTGCCTATACATTTGTCTGAATCTTCAAAATATTCATTCTTTTTCTTTTCTTTATTCTCCACTTTTTAAGGGAGAATACCTTAAAGCTAGTGAAGAGTCATGACTCACAAAATTGTAATGATGGGAATGCAAACCAACCATGGTACAGGTGGGGACTGAACTCACGACTAGCTAGTTGTAAAACTCCAGACCGGTGTGTTAGCCACTGGGCCAGCTGGCTACAATAAGATTCATCCAACTAGGTATATTTATACACCATAGGAAGGTTAGCAATAGGCATCACTGTGACCACAAATGCAAGTTTTTACAGATGTATCTCCCACCTGCGTGACCATGACGAACTCGAGCACAAGTCCCCTCCAAGTTTTCATCGTGACTCGAAATCGTAATGGCACGATTCCTAACAAACCACAGTACGGGCTGGGATTGACCACTTGCATTTGTGGTCACAGGTGCCTATGCTAACTTTCCTATGGTGTATAAATATACCTAGTTGGATGAATCTTATTGTAGCCAGCTGGCCCAGCAACTAAAGCGCCAGTCTGGAGATTTACGACTCACTAGCTGTGAGCTCAATCCCTGCCCGTACCGTGGTTCTGGTGAAGAGCTCTTAATCCAAGAAAATGAAGGTGCCCTTTCCTTCCCTGGATCAAAACTCCTCCATTCTCCAGGTGCTGTATGATCCTTATGGGTTTAGCTCTTTCCTGTGACTATAATAACATGCTCAAGTTTAAAAATTGCATAGTTTATCAAATCTGTTCAAAATATTTAATATGTGGTATGTTAAACATTTAGGGATCAAGGGTAAGGTAAAAGATGAAGAATTGCTTAGACTGTTTATTTGTCACATACCATAATTTTTTTACAGTGTCGAATAAAACATCACACTTAGCTGACTACCTGTTTTAAACATGGATATTCACTCAACATGGTCCTTCAAGGGAGTTGCTGTGATCCAAGGAATTAGAGGTAACCTTTCCTTACTTGGATCAAGCCAAATTACTTCTCATTCCCTAGGTGTTATGTGACCTCGATGGATTTGACACTTTAAAACTCCTCCATTCAGGTGCAAATGACCAGCACATTATTTTATGAACTGTCTATATTGTACTTTGTATATGTAGCACATATTATATAAAGGTGATATTATTAAACAGTGATTATACAAGGCAGCAACAAAAATACAAGAAAATTAAGTGAAGTAATTAATAGTAGAGAACAATAAAATTTTGTATAAATGGCATTTCTAAAAAAATTCTTGAATTGAGATACTGCTGTATAATATCAGTACAGTGGTACCTTGACTTACGAGTTTAACTCTTTCCATGACCTAGCTCGTAACTCAATTTGCTTGTATATCAAATCAGTTTTCCTCACTGAAATTAACTGAAATGCCATTAATCCGTTCCAGCCCCAAAAAACCACCCCATTTTTTTGTTATGTTTTTTTAAATAAGAAATTGTATTTATAAATAAGAAACGATTTTTTGCCAGGTCCTAGCAATGTTTTAAAAATGCTGGAGTATATATGAAACTCCTTGAAGCACGGTGTAAGACAAGTGTTACTCCACTGCTGACAGTGCAGCAGTGGAGTGACATCTGATGATCGTGCACTGCCTTGGCTTTATTTTTCACTGTTACACATAAACATGTCTGTCTATCTGTTTGTTTCTATCTGTCAATCTGTCTAGCTCTATGTTTGTCTCTGCTTATCTGTCTGCCTGTGTTTCTGTCTTCCTGTCTCTCTACTTGTCTCTCTGTCTCAGAGAGAGACCCGCTCATGAACCAACAGGTATTACACACGATGCAGTCGGACACGTCTGATTCCTGAACAAGTGAAAATGTGTATTACTTGCCAGTCATGCTTATTATGCCTTATATCTAAAAGGATAGTATAGCACTTAGTCTGGATTTTTTGGGTTACCCTAGGTAATTTACGCTATGTATAACTGTCTTTATGTGTACCTGTGAGATGGAGACAGAGATAGAAACATAGACACATAAGAACATAAGAACATAAGAACGAAGGAACACTGCAGAAGGCCTACTGGCCCATGCGAGGCAGGTCCAAGTCCCTACCGGCCTAAGCCAATGCACCCAACCTAGTCAGGTCAGGTCACATTGACTTAAGGGAGGAACACGGCAACCGACCTGTTAGCACAAGCTATCAGGTCTAACTCACACCCACCCACATCTACTCATGTATTTATCCAACCTATTTTTAAAGCTACACAACGTTCTGGCCTCTATAACGGTACTTGGGAGTTTGTTCCACTCATCCACAACTCTATTACCAAACCAGTACTTTCCTATATCCCTCCTGAATCTGAATTTTTCCAACTTAAAACCATTGCTGCGAGTCCTGTCTAGGCTAGATATTTTCAGCACACTATTTACATCCCCTTTATTTATTCCTGTCTTCCACTTATAAACCTCAATCATATCCCCCCTAATTCTACGTCTTTCTAGAGAGTGCAGTTTCAGGGCCCTTAGTCTATCCTCATAGGGAAGGTTTCTGATACATGGGATCATCTTTGTCATCCTCCTTTGTACATTTTCCAGAGAATTTATATCCATTCTGTAATACGGTGACCAAAACTGTGCAGCATAATCTAAATGAGGCCTAACCAAGGATGTATAGAGTTGAAGAACAACCTGAGGACTCCTATTATTTATGCTTCTTGATATGAAGCCAAGGATTCTATTAGCTTTATTGCGAACACTTATGCACTGTTGTCTTGGTTTCAGATTACTGCTAACCAGAACTCCTAAATCTTTTTCGCAATCCGTAATATTAAGATCTACATTATTTAGTTTATATGTGGCATGGTTATTGTCCTGTCCAACATTTAGAACTTTGCATTTGTCTATATTAAACTGCATCTGCCACTTCTCCGACCACTGCATCAGTCTATTCAAATCTTCCTGGAGTGCTCGAATGTCCTCGTCAGAATGAATTCGACGGCCTATTTTGGTGTCATCGGCAAACTTGCCGATGTCGCTCTTTATGCCCTCATCTATGTCGTTTATGTAGATTGTGAACAGCAGGGGGCCCAACACTGACCCCTGTGGAACACCGCTCGTGACGCTTCCCCACTCACAGAGACAGAGATACAGACAGACAGAAGGATATAGAGACAGCCAAGGCAAATCAGCCAGCCGGCCAGCCACATGGCCACCCAACTAGCCGGCCTGCCAAACACGTATTACACATGTTCCAGAATTATTTCTCTTTACTTAGGGCATACGTTATAGAACATTCTGGCAGGATGGCATTACTAATGGCATCAAAACTGAAAGGATGTTTCACACTGGTCATTATCGAGGTTTTTGTCTCCATTCGCTCATGTCTAATATGCTCATGCACACTTGCTGGAAGTCCAAGCCCCTCGCACACAAAACATCCTTTACTCCCTCCCTCCAACCTTTCATAGGCCGACCCCTACCCCACCTTCCCTCCACTACAGATTTGTATACTCTCGAAGTCATTCTATTTCGTTCCACCCTCTCTACACGTCCAAACCATCTCAATAACCCCTCCTCAGTTCTCTGGATAGTAGTTTTGTTAATCCCACACATCCTCTTAATCTCCAAACTATGGATTCTCTGCACTATATTCACACCACACATTGCCCTCAGACATGACATCTCCACTGCCTCCAGCCTTCTCTTTGTTGCAACATTCACAACCCATGCCTCACACCCATACAAGAGCGTTGGTATAACTATACTCTCATGCATTCCACTCTTTGCTTCCATGGATAAAGTTCTTTGTCTCCACAGACTCCTGAGTGCACTACTCACCTTTTTCCCCTCGTCATTTCTATGATTCACCTCATCCTTCATAGGCCCATCTGCTGACATGTCCACTCCCAAATATCTGAACACATTCACCTCTTTCATACTCTCTCTCTCCAATCTGATATCCAGTCTTCCGTTACCTAATTTATTTGTCATCCTCATCACCCTACTCTTTCCTATATTCACTTTTAACTTCCTTCTTTTACATACCCTGCCAAACTCATCCACCAACCTCTGAAACTTCTCTTCAGAATCTCCCAAAAGCACAGTGTCATCAGCAAAGAGCAACTGTGACAGCTCCCACTTTGTGTTAGATTCTTTATCTTTTAACCCCACATCTCTTGCCAACACCCGAGCATTCACTTCTCTTACTACTTTATCTATAAATATATTGAACAACCATGGTGACATTACACATCCCTGTCTAAGGCCTACTTTTAATGGGAAATAATCCCCTTCTATCCTACATACTCTAACCTGAGCCTCACTATCCTCGTAAAAACTTCACTGCTTTCAATAACCTACCTCCTATTCTAGACATTTGCAACATCTGCCACATCGCTCCCCAATCCATCCTATCATGTTCCTTTTCCAAATCCATAAATGCCACAAAAACCTCTTTACCCTTATCTAAATACTGTTCACCTATATGTTTCACTGTAAACACCTGGTCCACACACCCCCTACCTTTCCTAAAGCCTCCTTGTTCATCTGCTATCCTATTCTCCGCCTTACTCTTAATTCTTTCAATAATAACTCGACCATACACTTTACCAGGTATACTCAACATACTTATTTCCCTATAATTTTTACACTTTCTTTTGTCCCCTTTGCCTTTATACAAAGGAACTATGCATGCTCTCTGCCAATCCCTAGGTACTTTACCTTCTTCCATACATTTATTAAATAAAAACAGTAACCACTCCAAAACTATATCCCCACTTGCTTTTAACGTTTCTATCTTCATCCCATCAATCCCAACTGTTTTAATGCCTTTCATTTTACTCACTGCCCCATGCACTCCCCCCACACTCACCACTGGCTCTTCCTCACTCCTATAAGATGTTATTCCTCCTTGCCTTATACACGATATCACAGCTTCCTTATCTTCATCAACATTTAAAATTCCTCAGAATATTCCCTCCATCTTCCCGATGCCTCTTAACTTGTGATGTACCATTCATCATGGTACATCACAAAAAAAGTTAAATACCTGTATTAAGATTCTCAGACTAGATCATGTGATAAAAAGCTATTAATATGTATAATTACCAAGAGAGAGAAAGAACACAATGAAAGGCATCACTGTATTAACAGAACTGAATGACCCACACAGGTTTACCAATTCATTTAAACATACTGTACTGTAATACTGTTGTTATAACACTAAATAATAAAAAAAATATTGAAAAGTATATTACTGTATAGACACGACAGTACTGGATGACCACTGTGGGTTTAGCGTTTAGTTTTGATTATAATACTAATGTATAAAGATGTATGTATAGCTTCATAAAGAAACCAGCACAATATATACCATATATTTGAAAAGGGGAACTGCGTTACCATATATTTAGGGGGAAGTGCTAAACCCATAGGAGTCAAGAGTGCCTGGGGGATGACAGGCAATGTGGTTCGATCCAAGGACGTGAACGCCAAGTCCAATTCCACGGATCACAAGCCCCTCGCCAGCATCAGTGAACCTCCTTTGGAGGAGGGTTGTTCTTCAAAGATCTTTCCCCTCAAGGGAGGTTCCTTGACGCTGGTGAGGGGCTCTTGATAAGAGATAAGATAAGATTTCGTTCTGATTTTTAACCCCGGAGGGTTAGCCACCCAGGATAACCCAAGAAGGTCAGTGCGTCATCGAGGACTGTCTAACTTATTTCCATTGGGGTCCTTAATCTTGTCCCCCAGGATGCGACCCACACCAGTCGACTAACACCCAGGTACCTATTTGCTGCTAGGTGAACAGGTGTAAGGAAACGTGTCGAAATGTTTCCACCCCCTTGGAATCGAACCCGGGCCCTCCGGGTGTGAAGCGGGAGCTTTAGCCACCAGGCCACCTGGATCTAGGGAACTAGATCTGTGCTCCGGTTCCCTGAATTGAGCCAGAATACTTTCCATCCCCTCCACATGCGCTGTATAATCCTACGGGTTTAGCGCTTCCCTGTGATTATAATAATCCAAAGATCTTCACTTAGAAAACCATCAAGGCTAGTGAAGGGGCTCTTGATCCAAAGTAATGGACCTGGATCCATCCTGACTGCCTCTTAATCTCCAGGCATTGTATGACTTCTCAGGGTTAACACTTCTTCCATGAATGTAATGATAAAAAAAATACAGGGAAAAGCACCATGACCCATTTAAGTTTAGTGTACTCTTGTAAATAATAATAATTAATAATAATAATAATAATAATAATAATAGTAGGTTGGTAGACAGCAACCACCCAGGGAAGTACTACCGTCCTGCCAGATGACTGTGAAACAAAAACCTGTAACTGTTTTGCATGATGGTAGGATTGCTGGTTTTCTTTTTCTGTCTCATAAACACGCTAGATAACAGGGATATCTTGCTACTCCTACTTACACTTTGGTCACACTTCACAGACACGCACATGCATATATATATATACATACATCTAGGTTTTTCTCCTTATTCTAAATAGCTCTTGTTCTTTTTTATTTCTTCTATTGTCCATGGGGAAGTGGAAAAGAATCTTTCCTCCGTAAGCCATGCGTGTCGTATGAGGCGACTAAAATGCCGGGAGCAATGGGCTAGTAACCCCTTCTCCTGTATACATTTACTAAAAAAGAGAAGAAGAAAAACTTTATAAAACTGGGTTGTTTAAATGTGCGTGGATGTAGTGCGGATGACAAGAAACAGATGATTGCTGATGTTATGAATGAAAAGAAGTTGGATGTCCTGGCTCTAAGCGAAACAAAGCTGAAGGGGGTAGGAGAGTTTCAGTGGGGGGAAATAAATGGGATTAAATCTGGAGTATCTGAGAGAGTTAGAGCAAAGGAAGGGGTAGCAGTAATGTTAAATGATCAGTTATGGAAGGAGAAAAGAGAATATGAATGTGTAAATTCGAGAATTATGTGGATTAAAGTAAAGGTTGGAT
Organism: Cherax quadricarinatus; assembly: GCF_038502225.1. Classification (NCBI taxonomy): domain Eukaryota; kingdom Metazoa; phylum Arthropoda; class Malacostraca; order Decapoda; family Parastacidae; genus Cherax; species Cherax quadricarinatus. The sequence continues at coordinate 11,228,487 of NC_091349.1, forward strand.
GCGAGAAGTGGGTCATAATAAGCGTGTATGCACCTGGAGAAGAGAGGAATGCAGAGGAGAGAGAGAGATTTTGGGAGATGTTAAGTGAATGTATAGGAGCCTTTGAACCAAGTGAGAGAGTAATTGTGGTAGGGGACCTGAATGCTAAAGTAGGAGAAACTTTTAGAGAGGGTGTGGTAGGTAAGTTTGGGGTGCCAGGTGTAAATGATAATGGGAGCCCTTTGATTGAACTTTGTATAGAAAGGGGTTTAGTTATAGGTAATACATATTTTAAGAAAAAGAGGATAAATAAGTATACACGATATGATGTAGGGCGAAATGACAGTAGTTTGTTGGATTATGTATTGGTAGATAAAAGACTGTTGAGTAGACTTCAGGATGTACATGTTTATAGAGGGGCCACAGATATATCAGATCACTTTCTAGTTGTAGCTACACTGAGAGTAAAAGGTAGATGGGATACAAGGAGAATAGAAGCATCAGGGAAGAGAGAGGTGAAGGTTTATAAACTAAAAGAGGAGGCAGTTAGGGTAAGATATAAACAGCTATTGGAGGATAGATGGGCTAATGAGAGCATAGGCAATGGGGTCGAAGAGGAATGGGGTAGGTTTAAAAATGTTGTGTTAGAGTGTTCAGCAGAAGTTTGTGGTTACAGGAAAGTGGGTGCAGGAGGGAAGAGGAGCGATTGGTGGAATGATGATGTAAAGAGAGTAGTAAGGGAGAAAAAGTTAGCATATGAGAAGTTTTTACAAAGTAGAAGTGATGCAAGGAGGGAAGAGTATATGGAGAAAAAGAGAGAGGTTAAGAGAGTGGTGAAGCAATGTAAAAAGAGAGCAAATGAGAGAGTGGGTGAGCTGTTATCAACAAATTTTGTTGAAAATAAGAAAAAGTTTTGGAGTGAGATTAACAAGTTAAGGAAGCCTAGAGAACAAATGGATTTGTCAGTTAAAAATAGGAGAGGAGAGTTATTAAATGGAGAGTTAGAGGTATTGGGAAGATGGAGGGAATATTTTGAGGAATTGTTAAATGTTGATGAAGATAGGGAAGCTGTGATTTCGTGTATAGGGCAAGGAGGAATAACATCTTGTAGGAGTGAGGAAGAGCCAGTTGTGAGTGTGGGGGAAGTTCGTGAGGCAGTAGGTAAAATGAAAGGGGGTAAGGCAGCCGGGATTGATGGGATAAAGATAGAAATGTTAAAAGCAGGTGGGGATATAGTTTTGGAGTGGTTGGTGCAATTATTTAATAAATGTATGGAAGAGGGTAAGGTACCTAGGGATTGGCAGAGAGCATGCATAGTTCCTTTGTATAAAGGCAAAGGGGATAAAAGAGAGTGCAAAAATTATAGGGGGATAAGTCTGTTGAGTGTACCTGGTAAAGTGTATGGTAGAGTTATAATTGAAAGAATTAAGAGTAAGACGGAGAATAGGATAGCAGATGAACAAGGAGGCTTTAGGAAAGGTAGGGGGTGTGTGGACCAGGTGTTTACAGTGAAACATATAAGTGAACAGTATTTAGATAAGGCTAAAGAGGTCTTTGTGGCATTTATGGATTTGGAAAAGGCGTATGACAGGGTGGATAGGGGGGCAATGTGGCAGATGTTGCAAGTGTATGGTGTAGGAGGTAGGTTACTGAAAGCAGTGAAGAGTTTTTACGAGGATAGTGAGGCTCAAGTTAGAGTATGTAGAAAAGAGGGAAATTTTTTCCCAGTAAAAGTAGGCCTTAGACAAGGATGTGTGATGTCACCGTGGTTGTTTAATATATTTATAGATGGGGTTGTAAGAGAAGTAAATGCGAGGGTCTTGGCAAGAGGCGTGGAGTTAAAAGATAAAGAATCACACACAAAGTGGGAGTTGTCACAGCTGCTCTTTGCTGATGACACTGTGCTCTTGGGAGATTCTGAAGAGAAGCTGCAGAGATTGGTGGATGAATTTGGTAGGGTGTGCAAAAGAAGAAAATTAAAGGTGAATACAGGAAAGAGTAAGGTTATGAGGATAACAAAAAGATTAGGTGATGAAAGATTGAATATCAGATTGGAGGGAGAGAGTATGGAGGAGGTGAACGTATTCAGATATTTGGGAGTGGACGTGTCAGCGGATGGGTCTATGAAAGATGAGGTGAATCATAGAATTGATGAGGGAAAAAGAGTGAGTGGTGCACTTAGGAGTCTGTGGAGACAGAGAACTTTGTCCTTGGAGGCAAAGAGGGGAATGTATGAGAGTATAGTTTTACCAACGCTCTTATATGGGTGTGAAGCATGGGTGATGAATGTTGCAGCAAGGAGAAGGCTGGAGGCAGTGGAGATGTCATGTCTGAGGGCAATGTGTGGTGTGAATATAATGCAGAGAATTCGTAGTTTGGAAGTTAGGAGGAGGTGCGGGATTACCAAAACTGTTGTCCAGAGGGCTGAGGAAGGGTTGTTGAGGTGGTTCGGACATGTAGAGAGAATGGAGCGAAACAGAATAACTTCAAGAGTGTATCAGTCTGTAGTGGAAGGAAGGCGGGGTAGGGGTCGGCCTAGGAAGGGTTGGAGGGAGGGGGTAAAGGAGGTTTTGTGTGCGAGGGGCTTGGACTTCCAGCAGGCATACGTGAGCGTGTTTGATAGGAGTGAATGGAGACAAATGGTTTTTAATACTTGACGTGCTGTTGGAGTGTGAGCAAAGTAACATTTATGAAGGGATTCAGGGAAACCGGCAGGCCGGACTTGAGTCCTGGAGATGGGAAGTACAGTGCCTGCACTCTGAAGGAGGGGTGTTAATGTTGCAGTTTAAAAACTGTAGTGTAAAGCACCCTTCTGGCAAGACAGTGATGGAGTGAATGAAGGTGAAAGTTTTTCTTTTTCGGGCCACCCTGCCTTGGTGGGAATCGGCCAGTGTGATAATAAAAAAAAATAATAATAATAATGTCACCCAGGACAAAAGAAAGTGAGACATCATATGTAGCATTAAATAATAACAAAAAGACTGAAATTGGTTAAATTAAATAAATACAAAGGTTACAAGTACGTAACTGCAAGGTGTATTCTGTCAATCCTTCAATTTCTTTGATCAAATCTGATTTCTTCCCATGTCCCAGGCACTGGATGATACATACAAATTTAATGTTACCAATAAAATATTGAGTCAATGAGTAAAAGGGTAGAGAGAGTGGGGAAGGAGAGAACGATTTTCTCAGAGCAAGTCAGTTACATTTTTGTTCTTCAGTGGAACACACAATAATGGCATTCTGCATAATCATGAAATGTACATCAATGAAAAGATAAGCTGGGCATGCACACATATTACAACAAGTGAGGTATCATTAAAATGGCATACAGTAGCAACAAGTTGATAAACATGACATGCAGCGGAGTATCTGTGCTGTTGAAAGGTATCCCATGCAAATAGGCTTTTTTTCACTTTAATACAGATGAATGTAGCAATGGAAGCAGTGCAAGTAGTTTTGACGTTATCAGTCTGTCACCCACAGTGGGAGGTGATCAGTCCCTCAAGACTAAAGTACATATATGCATACGATTAGATCTTATATACTAGATTAGAGACAAGATAAAAAGAGCTCAAGTTAATGACGCAGGTAAGTGTGTCCCCCGAGTAGGTATTGTTTGATAATCAAGGTAAGAGCTAAACCCGAAAGGGTCAATAAGTGAAAGTAGGTCATGCTAAACAATCCAGTAATGAAAGTTACAAAAGAGCCTGTATCAAGGTACCAATGATGTTGCTGTGTCAGCAAGTAAATTGTTGATAGTTATATGTTGTTCCTCAGCTGGAGCTTTTGGTCATCTGACCAAGGCCTTCTGCTGGCTTACCGGTCTATTCCCAGAGGGTGACAAACTGACCACGTCAGCACTATTTCTGCATCCAGTGTTACAGTCACCTGCATTTGACCGAAGAAGCCTGTTTTCAGGCTTCTACAGTTGAAAAATACCCACATATTGCATACGTCTTATTCATCATAATTACAACAGGTGGATAAGGTACTGGGAAAAATTAGACCGCCATATCATAAAAATAACGGAGCAAGATTACAAGTCTCAACGTAACGAACAGATGGATGTCATACATATGGTATGTCATCCTAAATAGGCTTCCTAGCATTCCACATATGTCTATCTTATCCATAAACACATGGACGAAAAGTTGAAATCAACCCATTGTTGCCACGAAGAATCTCGCTCGACGAGGATATTCCGATAGATCTACTGGATGCATCATTGGCCTGCAAGAGTAAAAAAAGATATCTGTAATAAAATGAACTATGATAATAGCTAGACTTCAGTAAGGGGCTAAAGTAGCCTAGTACAAGGTCTATGATAACTTGTTGATGGGTCTGTACTCACAAGCACTGGACAACTGCTATCAACAAGCAACCTTTCGAGGTGCCTTGCAGTGGGTGAAGAATGGCTTTTGATCCAAAGAATTAAAGCTAGTTTTCCCTTTCTTAGAACCCACGTGCGATATGACCCCTCCCCCCTATGGGTTTAGCGTTTACCCTGGAATATGATAAAAACAATGATAAAAATGGCAGTACTACTACTACTACTTATAATAATAATAATAATAATAATAATAATAATAATGTGTTCTGTATAGAAATGCAATGATAGTGACTAACACACTATGACCTTGAGAGTGATGATAACATATTTCTGTCTCAGTAATAAAGGTATTCCCCATCTTGGATAACCTTGACTCTCTACCGTATCTTGAACTGTACCTCAACACCCTCAAGAGGCCCAGGAGTTTTACCTCAACGCCCTCTAAGATACTCAGGAGCTCTACTTTAACACCCTTAATATGCTCAGGAGCTGTACCTCAACACTCTTAACATGCTCAGGAGCTGTACTCAACACCGTTAACATACTCAGGAGCTGTACCTCAACACCCTTGACATGCTCAGGAGTTGTACCTTAACACCTTTGATATGCTCAGGAGCTGTACCTTAGTACCCTTAATATGCTCAGGAGCTGTACCTCAACACCCTTAACATATGTGGAATTTTTTACATAATTTCCTAAATGTAGAACATATAAATGAATAATATAATTGTGTATTAAAATGTGATGCTATTTGGACCCTTCAAGAAATTTCGAGTGAGGGGGGATGGAGGCAGAACAGCCGGGGGAGTGACGTGGCAGAGAGGATGCCATATTGAATTTAATGTGTGAACACTGGTTGTCGTGGTAAATTCTGCTAATAATCGGCGTCTTCCAAACCAAATTGGGGGGTTTCGGCCTGAATTTGTAATTAGGAGCCCGTGTTAATGTCCCCTGCTGAAGAATTGGGACAGGAAATTTGCGGGACCTCAAGAATTACGTGTGGATGGCGGAAGATAAGGGATACGAACATCACTCACATGGAAGTGCGCCATTAGTCCTTGCATTTAGATCTCTAGCTGGCCAGTGTAGGGTCTAGGTGTTAGACAGGTGTTGTGGTATGATCCATCTACAGTAATTAAATGATAAGTGGTAATACCAATTTTTTTTGTATACCCAGCAAGCCTAATAATATACAGTCCACAACTTTAATTTATCAGAGTAGCTGGTTTTAGTATTGTAATTATTAATTTAACGGCAGGTCTAGCTTTTTGTGAGTGGTATGGAGTGGGCATCGAGGGAGTTACAGTTCGGCGACCTGCTGAAACTTAAGTTCCGCTTTCCTCGCCCAAATTACTTACAGGTAGTAACTCAGGTAATACCCTGTAAGCCTCCTGCAGGTGATTTGTTCACATAATAATAATTCACAACATGCTCAGGAGCTGTACCTCAACACCTTCAAGAGACACGAGAGCTGCACCTCAAAACCCTAAAAAAATTTAGGCTCAGGATCTGTATTTAACATCCTAGAAGAGGTCCAGAAGCTGTATCTCAACGTCCTAAATAGGTTCAAAAGCTGCACCTCAACACCCTGGAGGTCCAGCAGCTGTACCTCATAAGGCCCAGGAGCTAGAATCTAACCCAGCCAAACAATTCAAATGACATTGTGAAGATATTCTCGAAAGGCTTAGGAGCTGTAACTCAACACCCTGATTTAGCCCAAGACCTGGAGGTCAACTTAAAAAGAGTACAATTTTTAGTCAATGTCGCTAGTGGGTGCATTAATAATAATAATAATAATAATAATAATAATAATAATAATAATAATAATAATAATAATAATAATGATGATAATAAATCTTTATTTCTACAAGTACATGTACAAGATATACAAAACTAGCTGACATCAATGACACTACTACATATAGAAAGTCCCTTGTTATGCAGAGCATATCGGGAAAATTAGGTCAATTTTATCCCAGGATCCGACTCACACCAGTCGACTAACACTCAGGTACCTATTTTATTACTAGGTGAACATGGACAGCAGATGTCTTAAGGAAACACAAACAGTGTTTTGTGGTCTACACTGAGTATTTCTCCAGGTAAATACACCGACTGGTGTGTATCCGTCAGAGTACACATGCTAAAAGTTTAATCCCTATTCTCTCTCTCTCTCTCTCTCTCTCTCTCTCTCCCTAATTAAGAAATAAATCCCTCCCACATCTCGTTTCTAATCCTACCCAAGAAGGTACACGAGATTAATAAAAATAGGCAGTTCTCCCCAAGGACCAGAAGCATTAGTTCATCACTCTCACACTGGCCTTAAGACGCACTAGAAACTGTCATGGTATTTTCCAGCATCATGCGTCATACTCCATCACTGTGACCCAGCTGCCTGCACGTCGTCTGGAAGAAGCCTGGGAGAGGGGACTGTTAGAGGTTGGGGGAGGGGTTGTAAGAGGCTGGGAGAGGGACTGTTAGAGGTTGGGGGAGGGGCTGAAAGCGGCTTAGAGAGGGGCTGTAAGAGGGACTGTAAGAGGTTGGGAGAGGGGCTGTAAGAGGGACTGTAAGAGGGACTGTAAGAGGGACTGTAAGAGGCTGGGAGAGGGACTGTAAGAAGCTGGGAGAGGGACTGTAAGAGACTGGGAGAGGGGCTGTAAGAGGGACTGTAAGAGGCTGGGGGAGGGACTGTAAAAGGCTGGGAGAGGGACTGTAAGAGGCTGGGAGACCGGGAGTGATGAGATGAAATAATGGGGAAAGAGGTGAAAATGGATGATGAATGGTTAAGAGCAATGTGAGAATACGAGACGGAATAACAGGATGTGAAAGGAAATGAGAGTAAAATAAATAGGAACGGGTAAAAGTGGACTGAATGCGAGTGGAGAAAAATATAAGGATAGGTAGGTGATGCAAGGGTAGGGAGAAAAGTGTTGTAAAGAAAATAGAGGAAATATTGCTAGAAATAAACAGAACACAAGGATGATGACAGGTACACTTCACAAAGCTCTGGAATGCTTTAACTGACTTACTAAATTTTTATGAATTATTTTGTCGAGAGCAGAAAGGAGAAAAATAATATCTAAAAGGGATTTTTTTTTTGTTTTGCTTTTAACATGGAGTAAGGACGGTAGATATTGGTCCCGAAGATTGTGTCTCCCGGGGTTATTAATAACAAAAGAAAAGTCTTGTCGGACAGAAGATTTAACTCGTTCTTGAATATGTCTGCAATATTCACCTAGTGGATCCCTGTCTTTCAAGCCAAAGGCCTTGATTACCTCCGCTTTCTCGTGATCACAATGATAATCGTGGATTCTTTGTGTCTGTGGATTTCGATCTTTATAAAATTGCAGTTATATAGAGTTGCACCAAATATGTCCTCAGAGCTCATGATAACATAAGATAAACAGGAAGATTCTGGTCCATACTTGTGAGAAATTTAGTTTTACTCCTCTAGAAAACCGTTCAGGAATTTTCCAATGTTTCATTAATTTGACGGAGCATATCTGTTGCTGCTTGCGGCTTGCATGCCACGTGGCCATCAACACCAGTTCAGCATGCAATACCAACATCAACTGGTTCTCACTGCTTACCCTGGAGTCCATGGTGTTCCGTTTCTAAGTGGGAGTTAATTAATTTAGACAAATTAGGAACACAGTATTAATGATATTAGCTAATTGTTTATACTCACTGACGGGGACTGGCGGGCTAACTATTTATACTCACTGTGGGGGACTGGTGGGCTTCTGTGCCAAGGCGAAGGCCAGGGAGAAGAGACCTATACCTCGTTTGGTCTGGCGTGGCGGCACCCAAGACCAATGTGCTCTCTCATCCTGGTCACTCTTGCTTGCTATGTTATCCTGACCGGAAGTAGTACTGGCTTTATCAACCCAAACTTTACTGCCGAATCCATCAATTTGATTGAAGCTGCTCTCTTCTTTGTCAACCTGACTGAAGCTGCTCTCGGCTCCATCACCATGACTTCGAGTTCCGGCGCTGTAACCCGGATAGAACCTACTTCTAGCTTCTTCATTCTGCCCGCTGCTGTTATTTTCATCACCCAGATTGTGGCTGCCGTGAAGCTCACCAACTTCCGCCATCCTCCTGCCGCCCCAAGGAGACTCACCACCTCTCAGGGCCCAGTATGTGAGTGGGGCCACACGGGGCCTTGGAGCCCCCAGCACCCCATCTTCCACCCACTGTGGGTACATCCTGAGAAGAGGATAAACAAACATAGGAGATCAAGAGAGATTCCTCATTTGGTCAGTTGATATCTTGCCTGAACTGGTGTTTTTACAGAAGTGTTCCTCAACACGCAATTAAAAAAATAGTATAATGCTCAATAATAACCCACTTGGAGATAGAAACTCAGGAGATTAATTGATCTGTATATTTCGACCCCTCTTCTGGAATCTTCTTCAGCATAGGAAGAGGTTCCCAAAAGGGAGTCGAAATATACAGATCACTTAATCTCTTGAGTTTCTGTCTCCATGTGGAATATTATTGAGTATTGGCAAGTGTCCATTACATTTTATTTATTCATAATATGGCAAGGAACAAGGCAGTAAACAGAAAGAAAAAAATTATTGCCTAGGATCCTAGCTAAAACTTTTAACGTTATGATATTCACCATTAAAAATTTGTCATGGTTAATTAAAAAGGCTGAATGTAACTAACCAGAGTATTTTTTGGAGGTTGTCGTTGGGGACACCATCTTGATCAGCAAACAGTTGGGGAGTCTTTCCTCTCCCTCCCCACGGCTCCTCCCCGCCTGTTGAAATTTTATTTGTCAGTCACCTTGTGAACTGTTACATCGACTCAGACCCTTCAACATAGAGAGCTGTGACTTGATGCTGGTGAAACATTCTGATTCAAGACAATAGTTACCTTCCTTCGGATCAAACCACATTGCCTCTCATCATCCCACAGTCACTGTATATATATGTTGTATATATGTGATTATATATGTATGAATAACAATACGCTTCCTGGGTATTAGCACCGTGTACACAGCACATGAAACATTGTGTGACACTTGGGTATTTTTACTGTGGAAACATTTCGCCATCGACTGGTTTCCTCAGTCCAGTACATAGAAGAATGGTTTGAAGACGAGAAGGAGTTTGAGATAATCAGTCCCTCAGCCTGGATTCGATGTGATCACTCCCTCAATCTTGATGGACGAATCACATTAACTCCAAGCCGAGGGACTGATTACCTCAAACTCTTCATCTACAACTATTCTTTCCTGTACTGGACTGAGGAAACCAGTGGATGGCGAAACGTTTCCATAGTAAAGTTACCTAAGTGTTGCACAAGTATCTAATTCATCAACTTGCGGACTCTGTACCAGGTGTTTACACTCAACATTGCTTAGTTAGGGATGAGCGCGGAACCAATTATTAAGGCTCAACACGAGACTAGGGTCCCGTAGCTCGATTGATAGTGCACTAAGCTCACATACTGAGGTCCATGGTTCGATCCCCAGTACGGGTGAAAACACCAGGATTTGTTTCCTTAAAACACCTGCTGTTCCTCTTCACCTACCAGTAAAATACCTGTGTGTTAGCTGACTGGTGTGGGTCGCATCCTGGGAATAAAAGTGACCTAATTTGATCAAAATGCTCTGCATAACAAGGGACTTTCTATGTAGTATGTTACTGATGTCAGCTACGGTCTGTGTACGTTGTACATGTACTGGTAGAAATTAAGATTGTTATTATTACGTCAAGTCGTGAAGAAAGCAGTTTTCAGAACACAAGTGACAGACTTCTTATGTTAAAGTGTTGAGACTGAGTGAGAGTTTTCATTACTCTGAGTGTTCAGAGTGTTCAGAGTGCTCAGAGTGCTCAGAGTGCTCAGAGTGCTCAGTGTTCAGAGTGTTCAGAGTGCTCAGAGTGCTCAGTGTTCAGAGTGTTCAGAGTGTTCAGAGTGCTCAGAGTGTTCAGAGTGTTCAGAATGTTCAGAGTGTTCAGAGTGTTCAGAGTGGTCAGAGTGCTCAGAGTGTTCAGAGTGTTCAGAGTGCTCAGTGCTCAGAGTGTTCAGAGTGTTCAGAGTGCTCAGAGTGCTCAGAGTGTTCAGAGTGTTCAGAGTGCTCAGAGTGTTAATAGTGTTCAGAGTGTTCAGAGTGTTCAGAGTGCTCAGAGTGTTCAGAGTGTTCAGAGTGTTCAGAGTGCTCAGAGTGTTCAGAGTGTTCAGAGTGCTCAGTGTTCAGAGTGTTCAGAGTGCTCAGAGTGCTCAGAGTGCTCAGAGTGTTCAGAGTGCTCAGAGTGCTCAGAGTGTTCAGAATGTTCAGAGTGCTCAGAGTGCTCAGAGTGTTCAGAGTGCTCAGAGTGTTCAGAGTGTTCAGAGTGTTCAGAGTGCTCAGAGTGTTCAGAGTGTTCAGAGTGCTCAGTGTTCAGAGTGTTCAGAGTGCTCAGAGTGCTCAGAGTGCTCAGAGTGTTCAGAGTGCTCAGAGTGTTTAGAGTGTTCAGAGTGTTCAGAGTGCTCAGAGTGCTCAGAGTGTTCAGAGTGTTCAGAGTGCTCAGAGTGTTCAGAGTGTTCAGAGTGTTCAGAGTGCTCAGAGTGCTCAGAGTGTTCAGAGTGCTCAGAGTGTTCAGAGTGTTCAGAGTGTTCAGAGTGCTCAGTGTTCAGAGTGCTCAGAGTGTTCAGAGTGCTCAGAGTGTTCAGAGTGTTCAGAGTGTTCAGAGTGTTCAGAGTGCTCAGTGTTCAGAGTGCTCAGAGTGTTCAGAGTGCTCAGAGTGCTCAGAGTGTTCAGAGTGTTCAGAGTGCTCAGAGTGTTCAGAGTGTTCAGAGTGTTCAGAGTGCTCAGAGTGCTCAGAGTGTTCAGAGTGCTCAGAGTGCTCAGAGTGTTCAGAGTGCTCAGAGTGCTCAGAGTGTTCAGAGTGCTCAGAGTGCTCAGAGTGTTCAGAGTGCTCAGAGTGTTTAGAGTGTTCAGAGTGTTCAGAGTGCTCAGAGTGCTCAGTGTTCAGAGTGTTCAGAGTGCTCAGTGCTCAGTGTTCAGAGTGTTCAGAGTGCTCAGAGTGTTTAGAGTGTTCAGAGTGTTCAGAGTGCTCAGAGTGCTCAGTGTTCAGAGTGTTCAGAGTGCTCAGTGCTCAGTGTTCAGAGTGTTCAGAGTGCTCAGAGTGTTCAGAGTGCTTAGAGTGCTCAGAGTGTTCAGAGTGCTCAGTGTTCAGAGTGCTCAGAGTGTTCAGAGTGCTTAGAGTGCTCAGAGTGTTCAGAGTGCTCAGTGTTCAGAGTGCTCAGAGTGTTCAGAGTGCTCAGAGTGCTCAGAGTGTTCAGAGTGCTCAGAATGCTCAGAATGTTCAGAGTGCTCAGTGTTCAGAGTGTTCAGAGTGTTCAGAGTGTTCAGAGTGTTCAGAGTGCTCAGAGTGCTCAGAGTGTTCAGAGTGCTCAGTGTTCAGAGTGCTCAGAGTGTTCAGAGTGCTCAGTGTTCAGAGTGCTCAGAGTGTTCAGAGTGCTCAGAGTGCTCAGAGTGTTCAGAGTGCTCAGTGTTCAGAGTGCTCAGAGTGTTCAGAGTGCTCAGTTTTCAGAGTGCTCAGAGTGTTCAGAGTGCTCAGTGTTCAGAGTGCTCAGAGTGTTCAGAGTGCTCAGAGTGCTCAGTGTTCAGAGTGCTCAGAGTGCTCAGAGTGTTCAGAGTGCTCAGAGTGTTCAGAGTGTTCAGAGTGCTCAGAGTGTTCAGAGTGCTCAGAGTGTTCAGAGTGTTCAGAGTGCTCAGAGTGTTCAGAGTGCTCAGAGTGCACAGAGTGTTCAGAGAGCTCAGAATGCTCAGAATGTTCAGAGTGCTCAGTGTTCAGAGTGTTCAGAGTGCTCAGAGTGTTCAGAGTGCTCAGAGTGCTCAGAGTGCTCAGAGTGTTCAGAGTGCTCAGAGTGTTCAGAGTGCTCAGAGTGCCCAGAGTGTTCAGCTCTTGTAGAAGGGTGCGCAATTGTGAGTGTCTGGGGCATTGTGTGAGTGCTTGGTTAAGCTGTGTTGAGATGTGTTTAAGCGCATTTGATTATCACATCTGGCTACATTTTGCTTTGAAAGCTACGACTTCACGCACATGTGAGATGACGTTTCGGACCGATTAGTGTGACTAGTTAATGGTCCAAGTCGGTCCGAAACGTCGTCATAAGTTTCTTTCTCTTATGTGCGAGTTATCTGTATATTGTTCCAGTCATGGTATTGTGCATTTTTATTCTTCTTTCTCTACGACTTCAGTAGTGTCGTTCCTAATGATTTCCGCTAGTATGGGTCGTCCATCTTGTCACTATCCCCGTTGACTGGGACAGTGTTAACATCATTCACAAACTGCAACAACCAGGTAAAAGGAAATCAATAGGAGCGACACTAATGAAAGGCATAACGGATAGTGGTACTGTGCGGTGGTATCGTACAGTGGTACTGTGCGGTGGTATCGTCCAGTACTACCGTGGTATCGTACAGTACAGTGGTACAAGCACAGCTTCGCGGCTGTATAAACTTTATTCTGTTTCACCTTTGTTGTATTAATTTATTAAAGGCTTGGTGTGCGAGCGATGTTGACTTTCTTAAAAGAACAAGAGTTCAAGAATGATAATATCAAAGTTTATTATTATTATTATTATTATTATTATTATTATTATTATTATTATTATTATTATTATTATTGAATTGTACATAAGTGTCGTCTGTGATCGACTACTACTACTACAATTACTAATACTACCATTATAACTATACTACTACTACTACTAGTGCTGCTACTCCTACCACTACTACCACAATTGCTAATACTACCATTACAACTATAACTACTACTGCTACTCTTACCACTACTACTATTACAATTATTAATACTACTATTACAACCATAACTATTACTACTACTAATACTGCTACTCCTACCACTACTACTACTACTACTACTACTACTACTACTACTACTACTAGTAATAATAATAATAATATACCTTGATAAGCAACATGGTAAACCTTTCACCCCACACACAGCGTTCACAGTTAATGGGATACAAGACTTAGGAAGGCAATAATAGTGATTTTGTATCCCGAGGAGCCAATAAGAGGGCACCTCAGACCCCAGGACGCTCTGGACCAGCCAAGTGGGTGTAATATTACCTCTTATTAAGCAACTCTTGGCCCTGGGTGATCAAGATGGTTTAGAAGATTGTACTTTAGCTCCTGGCTCTCGTAAGGATGTTGATCTACAGCTCCTGGGACTTATGAGAGTGTTACAATAGAGTTCGTGAGTGTCGAGCTGAAGTTCTGAAAAGGGTTGAGTTTTGCCTTCTAGGTCTTTTAAGGAGGTTAAGCTCCAGCTCCTGTGCCCCTTGAAGGTTTTTAAGATATGATTATTATGTTCCTCTAATGAATTAAATAGACGAGGCTGGGGTTATGGGATATGGGGATACCTTTCTTGAATCACGCAGCGACCGAATGGTTCACTGGTTAATGGGTTTAAAGCCTATCGACCTCACCAGCAGACAATAACAAGAATGTCACTACCGACACAGAATATACCTTCATGGTTCTGAGAACATACTCAAAAATAAACTCTGAAGCGTACAAAAAAATATTTAATAAATGAGAAGACTTAAAAATGCCGTATACACAGATAATTTTAGATTTTAGTAAGAGTCTTTGTAAGTGGATTAAGAGAACGGTGATTAGTTTAGCTAACCCCGAGTGTATAAAGAAGCCAGGTTATGTAGTTAAAAGGAACCCAGGATAATGTTAACCTTGTGAAGCCTACTGCCTCAGCCTTATACTGAGACACGTGTGAATCTTGTTACACTGAGGCACGTGTGAAGCTTGATACACTGAGGCACGTGTGAAGCTTGATACACTGAGGCACGTGTGAAGCTTGTTACACTGAGGCACGTGTGAAGCTTGATACACTGAGGCACGTGTGAAGCTTGTTACACTGAGGCACGTGTGAAGCTTGTTACATTGAGGCACGTGTGAAGCTTGTTACACTGAGGCACGTGTGAAGCTTGTTACATTGAGGCACGTGTGAAGCTTGTTACATTGAGGCACGTGTGAAGCTTGTTACACTGAGGCACGTGTGAAGCTTGATACACTGAGGCACGTGTGAAGCTTGTTACACTGAGGCACGTGTGAAGCTTGTTACATTGAGGCACGTGTGAAGCTTGTTACATTGAGGCACGTGTGAAGCTTGTTACACTGAGGCACGTGTGAAGCTTGATACACTGAGGCACGTGTGAAGCTTGTTACACTGAGGCACGTGTGAAGCTTGATACACTGAGGCACGTGTGAAGCTTGTTACACTGAGGCACGTGTGAAGCTTGTTACATTGAGGCACGTGTGAAGCTTGTTACACTGAGGCACGTGTGAAGCTTGTTACATTGAGGCACGTGTGAAGCTTGTTACATTGAGGCACGTGTGAAGCTTGTTACACTGAGGCACGTGTGAAGCTTGATACACTGAGGTACGTGTGAAGCTTGTTACACTGAGGTACGTGTGAAGCTTGTTACATTGAGGCACGTGTGAAGCTTCTTACATTGAGGCACGTGTGAAGCTTGTTACATTGAGGCACGTGTGAAGCTTGTTACATTGAGGCACGTGTGAAGCTTGTTACATTGAGGCACGTGTGAAGCTTGTTACACTGAGGCACGTGTGAAGCTTGTTACACTGAGGTACGTGTGAAGCTTGTTACATTGAGGCACGTGTGAAGCTTGTTACACTGAGGCACGTGTGAAGCTTGTTACACTGAGACACGTGTGAAGCTTGTTACACACTGGCACGTGTGAAGCTTGTTTCACTGAGGCACGTGTGAAGCTTGTTATACTGAGACACGAGTGAAGCTTGTTATACTGAGGCACGTGTGAAGCTTGTTATACTGAGACACGAGTGAAGCTTGTTATACTGAGACACGTGTGAAGCTTGTTACACCGAGACACGTGTAAAGCTTGTTACACTGAGGCACGTGTGAAGCTTGTTACACTGAGGCACGTGTGAAGCTTGTTACACTGAGGCACGTGTGAAGCTTGTTACACTGAGGCACGTGTGAAGCTTGTTACACTGAGGCACGTGTGAAGCTTGTTACATTGAGGCACGTGTGAAGCTTGTTACACACTGGCACGTGTGAAGCTTGTTACACTGAGACACGTGTGAAGCTTGTTACACTGAGACACGTGTGAAGCTTGTTACACTGAGACACGTGTGAAGCTTGTTACACTGAGACACGTGCGAAGCTTGTTACACTGAGATACGTGTGAAGCTTGTTACACCGAGACACGTGTAAAGCTTGTTACACTGAGGCACGTGTGAAGCTTGTTACACTGAGGCACGTGTGAAGCTTGTTACACTGAGGCACGTGTGAAGCTTGTTACACTGAGGCACGTGTGAAGCTTGTTACATTGAGGCACGTGCGAATCTTGTTACACACAAGGTAGCACACAACTAGTAATCTCAGTGAAGCCTTCGTCTCCTACACTTAATTGAATCAATAATGGGCTGTGTCTCACGTCTGGGGCCTGTTGTAACCTTGAATAAAGATAATTACTCTGAGACGCAGTATTAATAAGATACAATATGCAGTTTTTGGCATTTATATATATATATATATATATATATATATATATATATATATATATATATATATATATATATATATATATATATATATATATATATATATATATATATATATTGTAGAGACGTGAGGTGCAGAGATGGGCGAGTAATGTCACTTGCTTAGGCAAGACTCAACAGGAAATTGTGCAAGTGTTTCCTGACGCGGGTCTTAGTCATATGATGACCCGCCGCTGAAGCTTTTGGTCATCTGACCGAGGCCTTTCGTTGGCTTGCCGGTCCACCCAGTTAAAAATTTTAAAATTTTCAAACAAGGGAAGATTTCGAAGTTTAAAATTAAGTGGGTTAGTGGCCGACTTCAGTGCCATATTCACTTCAATTATTGGGAACTATCTTGATTTCTGTGTGATGGTGTTAGTAGCTGCGATGAAAACATATGGTAAACACTGTCAGGTCCATGTGTACGCTTTCTTGACAACCAGGGAAGTTCCTCAGTTGATTCTATGTTGTGGTGTATAGTGCGGGTGTTGTTTGTCTCTCTGGCAGGCACTACTGATCCTGGTATTCAGGTTCATGGAAGTTTCACCATAGTAACTCTTGTTATAACTTCCTTCAAACCACGGTACGGGCGGGGTTTGAACCCATGGGAAGTGAGTCGTAAAAACTCCATCCAGGCCAGTGCGTTAACCACTCTGCCAGCTGGCTCTATATGAGTCATCCAACTATGTATATTTCTATACACCACAAGGAAGTCGGCATGGGCCCCACGGGACCCATCTCTCCACTATATGTTCACTTTCTACCCATACCTGGCGGCATATTCTACTATAATGTGAATTCTGAAACACAAGCTGGGAAAGCAGTACTACAGAAATCATCTGTCCAACAACACTGTTGGACGAAGTGACTACAACAGATGTCTGAAGACATCACTGAAGATGGCTGCACATGTGCAATTATTTTCAGTCCACCTGGACAAGCTCACGACCAGTAGTCCCCATACACACCAGTACAAAAGATAGAAAGGTAGGAAGACACAGCAATCTTGAATTGACTCGCTACATCGCAACTCACGGCGTCCCATGCTAACTTTCTCAGTGTATAGGAATATACCTAGCTGGACAAATATTAGGTCGACATAGTACTGACCTACTAGTTTTTGGACTGGCTTCCAATCGAACTGATGGCAAGACAAGTGAGATGAACAAGCTTGTAAAAGAAACGAAATTCTCCGTCAAGGTGGGGCAGGAGAGCAGGTCGCTCCCTAGAGGTCCACACACAAGGCTCATTACCGATTATGTTTGTTTGCAAGCAAATGCGGATAGACGCTAAACCATTTTCACGCCTAACTGATGAAGCAATTGGATTCCCCGCCAAGAGGTTTAGACAATCAGTCTCGCGGAAAGGTAAAGCTTGCCGCAATTCCAGATGTTGATTTTAAAGCAGCTTTCACTAACCGTTATCCTACGTTGTAATGTGCGCAAGTACACGTTGGTGCACACGCAACAGCACCCCCAATCTCATGCATATACTCCCGCATAGAAAACCAGACTCTTGCCAGATCCCGGGGATCTGGGATCTGGCAGAGTGGAGTAGGTACTACGTACTCTGATGCAGTGAGTAGGTTCGAATTGAATATATATATATATATATATATATATATATATATATATATATATATATATATATATATATATATATATATATATATATATATATATATATATAAAACCCCTACACTGTCTTTAAGTTCTATGTTCTTAATTCTCCGCATAATTTATCCCCTGTACATTGTTCTTCAACATGGCGTCTCCACGACCTTCAGCTTCCTCCTGGGGACACACAAACTCGCAAATTATATTAATTATTGGATTAATGATGTAATGCTAACGAAGATTATATATAATCAAGTAATAACTAAGTTGTCTTTGTTCTGTTAATTAACATACTTAAAAATATATGTTATAGTCTTTAAAAGCGTCATTATTGAAGCCCAGATTCACTCAGTTATTTGTGCTGGAATTTAATCAGCGAAGTCAAACAAAAGATCTTTTATTTCTACTTAATATATAATGACACGAGACAGAGATGATAATAACAACAATAATAATAATAATAATAATAATAATAATAATAATAATAATAATAATAATAATAATAATAATAAGATAAGATAAGATAAGATAAGATTTCGTTCGGATTTTTAACCCCGGAGGGTTAGCCACCCAGGATAACCCGAGAAAGTCAGTGAGTCATCGAGGACTGTCTAACTTATTTCCATTGGGGTCCTTAATCTTGTCCCCCAGGATGCGACCCACACCAGTCGACTAACACCCAGGTACCTATTTGCCGCTAGGTGAACAGGACAACAGGTGTAAGGAAACGTGTCGGAATGTTTCCACCCGCCGGGAATCGAACCCGGGCCCTCCGTGTGTGAAGCGTGAGCCTACGAACCTAAAACAATGTTTGATACGAACTTGAAACAATGTTTTGATTTTGTTTCTGAGAGATACGGACTTAAAAAGTATTGTTTTAACATTGTGGTTCCTAAGAGTTACGGACCTAAGAGTAATACTTTGATAGCGCGGAATTTACATTTTGTTCCATGGGGAGAGAGAGAGAGAGAGAGAGAGGTAGGAAGGAAGGGAGAGAATAAAGGAGGGAGAGATACGTACAAGTTTTGTCTAGACGGTTAAGGTTAGATGATATAACTGAAGGCTCTCTCCCCACTCTTATGATGACACTGATGGTATGAGATAAGAGAGAGATGGATGACACTGATGGGAATGAAAGAAGAGATTATTATTATTATAATCAAGGGGAAGCGCCTGGGGGGGGGGATGTGGAAGGCATTCAGGCTTAATTCGGGGAACTGGAGCACAGATCAAATTCCCTAAATCAAGAGCCCCTCACCAACATCAAGGAACCTTCCTTGAGGGGATGAAAGAAGAGAAAACGAGACCTGGTCGTGGAGTAGACCTGGGGGGCGTTGACCACCGGAACACTCTCTAGGTAAACTCCAGACTCCAGGTAGACACCAGATTCCAGATAACTCCAGACTCCAGGTATACTCCAGACTCTAGGTAGACTCCAGACACCAGGTAGACTCCACACTCCAGATAGACCCCACACTCCAGGTAAACTCGAGACTCCAGACTCCACGTAGAATACAGACTCCAGGTAGACTTCAGACTCCAGGTAGACTCCAGACTCTAGGTAGACTTCAGACTTCACGAAGACTCCAGACTCCAGGTAGACTCTAGACTCCAGGTAGACTCCAAAGTCCAGGAAGACTCCAGAATCCAGGTAGAATCCAGACTCCAGGTAGACTCCAGACTCCAGGTAGACTCCAGACTCCGGGTAGACTCCAGACTCCAGGTAGACTCCAGACTCCAGGTAGACTTCAGACTCCAGGTAAACTCCAGACTCCAGGAAGACTCCAGACACCAGGTAAGCTCCAGACTCCAGGTAGACTTCAGACTCCAGGAAGACTCCAGACTCCAGGTAGACTCCAGACTCCAGGTAGACTCCAGACTCCAGGAAGACTCCAGACTCCAGGTAGACTCCAGACTCCAGGTAGACTCCAGACTCCAGGGAGACTCCAGACTCCAGGTAGACTCCAGACTTCAGGTAGACTCCAGACTCCAGGTAGACTCCATACTCCAGGTAGGCTCCAGACTCCAGGTAGACTCCAGACTCCAGGAATACTCCAGACTCCAGGTAGACTCCAGGTAGACTCCAGACTCCAGGTAGACTCCAGACTCCAGGTAGACTCCAGACTCCAGGTAGACTCCAGACTCCAGGTAGACTCCAGACTCCAGGTAAACTCCGGACTCCAGGTAGACTCCAGACTCCAGGCAGACTCCAGACTCCAGGTAAACTCCAGACTCCAGGTAGACTCCAGGTAGATTCCAGACTCCAGGTAGACTCCAGACACTAGGTAGGCTCCAGACTTCAGGTAGACTCCAGACTCCAGGTAGACTCCAGACTCCAGGTAGACTCCAGACTCCAGGAAGACTTCAGACTCCAGGTAAACTCCACACTCCAGGTAGACTCCAGACTCCAGGAAGACTACAGACTCCAGGTAGACTCCAGACTCCAGGTAGACTCCCGACTCCAAGTAAACTCCAGACTCCAGGTAGACTCCAGACGCCAGGTAGACTCCAGACTCCAGGTAAACTCCAGACTCCAGGTAGACTCCAGACTCCAGGTAGACTCCAGACTCCAGATAGACTTCAGACTCCAGGTAGACTCCAGACTCCAGGAAAACTCCAGATTCCAGGTAAACAACAGACTCCAGATAGACTCCAGACTCCAGGTAGACTCCAGACTCCAGGTAGACTCCAGGCTCCAGGTAGACTCCAGACTCCAGGTAGATTTCAGACTCCAGGTAAACTCCAGACTCCAGGTACACTCCAGACTCCAGGTAGACTCCAGACTCCAGGTAGACTCCAAACTCCAGGTAGACTCCAGATTCCAGGAATACTCCAGACTCCAGGTAGACTCCAGACTCCATGTAGACTCCAGACTCCAGGTAGACTCCAGACTCCAGGTAAACTCCAGACTCCAGGAATACTCCAGACTCCAGGTAGACTCCAGACTCCAAGTAAACTCCAGACTCCAGGTAGACTCCAGACTCCAGGTAAACTCCAGACTCCAGGTAAACTCCAGACTTCAGGTAGACTCCAGACTTCAGGTAGACTCCAGACTCCATGTAGACTCCAGACTCCAGGTAGACTCCAGACTCTAGGTAGACTCCAGAGTCCAGGTAGAATCCAGACTCCAGGTAGACTCCAGACTCCAGGTAGACTCCAGACTCCAGGAATACTCCAGACTCCAGGTAGACTCCAGACTCCAAGTAAACTCCAGACTCCAGGTAGACTCCAGACTCCAGGTAAACTCCAGACTCCAGGTAAACTCCAAACTCCAGGTAGACTCCAGACTCCAGGTAGACTCCAGACTCCATGTAGACTCCAGACCCCAGGTAGACTTCAGACTCCAGGTAAACTCCAGACTCCAGGTAGACTTCAGACTCCAGGTAAACTCCAGACTCCAGGTAGACTCCAGGAAGACTCCAGACACCAGGTAAACTCCAGACTCCAGGTAGACTCCAGACTCCAGACTCCAGGTAGACTACAGACTCCAGGCAGACTCCAGACTCCAGGTAGACTCCAGACTCCAGGTAGACTCCAAACTCCAGGTAGACTCCAGACTCCAGGTAGACTCCAGACTCCAGGTAGACTCCAGACTCCAGGTTGACTCCAGACTCCAGGAAGACTCCAGACTCCAGGTAGACTCCAGACTCCAGGTAGACTCCAGACTCCAGGAATACTCCAGACTCCAGGTAGACTCCAGACTCCAGGTAGACTCCAGACTCCAGGAAGACTCAAGACTCCAGACTCTAGGTAGACTCCAGACTCCAAGTAAACTCCAGACTCCAGGTAGACTCCAGATTCCAGGTAAACTCCAGACTCCAGGTAAACTCCAGACTCCAGGTAGACTCTAGACTCCAGACTCCAGGTAGACTCCAGACTCCAGGTAGACTCCAGACTCCAGGTAAACTTCAGACTCCGGGTAGACTCCAGACTCCAGGCAGACTCCAGACTCCAGGTAAACTCCAGACTCCAGGTAGACTCCAGGCTCCAGGTAGACTCCAGGTAGATTCCAGACTCCAGGTAGACTCCAGACTCCAGGTAGACTCCAGACTTCAGGTAGACTCCAGACTCCAGGTAGACTCCAGACTCCAGGTAGACTCCAGACTCCAGGAAGACTTCAGACTCCAGGTAAACTCCAGACTCCAGGTAGACTCCAGACTTCAGGAAGACTACAGACTCCAGGTAGACTCCAGACTCCAGGTAGACTCCAGACTCCAAGTAAACTCCAGACTTCAGGTAGACTCCAGACTCCAGGTAGACTCCAGAATCCGGGTAAACTCCAGACTCCAGGTAGACTCCAGAATCCAGGTAGACGCCAGACTCCAGGAAGACTCCACACTCCAGATAAAATCCAGACTCCAGGTAGACTCCAGACTCCAGGTAGACTCCAGACTCCAGGTGACTCCAGACTCCAGGAAGACTCCAGACTCTAGGTAGACTCCAGACTCCAGGAAGACTCCAGACTCCAGGTAGACTCCAGACTCCAGGTAGACTCCAGACTCCAGGAAGACTCCAGACTCCAGGTAGACTCCAGACTCTAGGAAGACTCCAGACTCCAGGTAGACTCCAGACTCCAGGTAGACTCCAGACTCCAGGAAGACTCAAGACTCCAGGTAGACTCCAGACTCCAGGAAGACTCCAGACTCCAGGTAGACTCCAAACTCCAGGTAGATTCCAGACTCCACTTAGACTCCAGACTCCAGGAAGACTCCAGACTCCAGGTAGACTCCAACCTCCAGGAAGACTCCAGACTCCAGGTAGACTCCAGACTCCAGGTAGACTCCAGACTCCAGGAAGACTCCAGACTCCAGGTAGACTCCAAACTCCAGGTATACTCCAGACTCCAGGTAGACTCCAGACTCCAGGTAGACTCAAGACTCCAGGAAGACTCCAGGAAGACTCCAGACTCCAGGTAAACTCCAGACTCCAGGTAGACTCCAGACTCCAGACTCCAGGTAGGCTCCAGACTCCAGGTAGACTCCAGACTCCAGGTAGACTCCAGACTCCAGGTAGACTCCAGACTCCAGGTAGACTCCAGACTCCAGGAAGACTCCAGACTCCAGGTAGACTCCAGACTCCAGGTAGACTCCAGACTCCAGGTAGACTCCAGACCCCAGGTAAACTCCAGACTCCATGTAGACTCCAGACTCCAGGTAGACTCCAGACTCCAGGTAGACTCCAGACTCCAGGTAGACTCCAGACTCCAGGTAGACTCCAGACTCCAGGAAGACTCCAGATTCCAGGTAAACAACAGACTCCATATAGACTCCAGACTCCAGGTTGACTCCAGACTCCAGGTAGACTCCAGGCTCCAGGTAGACTCCAGACTCCAGGAAGATTCCAGACTCCAGGTAAACTCCAGACTCCAGGTAGACTCCAGACTCCAGGTAGACTCCAGACTCCAGGTAGACTCCAGACTCCAGGAAGACTCCAGATTCCAGGTAAATTCCAGACTCCAGATAGACTCCAGACTCCAGGTAGAGTCCAGACTCCAGGTAGACTCCAGACGCCAAAAAGACTCCAGATTCCAGGTAAACTCCAGACTCCAGATAGATTCCAGACTCCAGGTAGACTCCAGACTCCAGGAAGACTCCAGACTCCAGGTAAACTCCAGACTCCAGGTAGACTCCAGACTCCAGGAAGACTCCAGATTCCAGGTAAACTATAGACTCCAGACTCCAGGTAGACGCCAGACTCCAGGTAGACTCCAGATTCCAGGTAGACACCAGATTCCAGATAACTCCATCCTCCAGGTATACTCCAGACTCCAGGTAGACTCCAGACTCCAGGTAGACTCAAGACTCCAGGTAGACTCCAGACTCCAGGAAGACTCCAGACTCCAGGTAAACTCCAGACTCCAGGTAGACTCCAGACTCCAGACTCCAGGTAGGCTCCAGACTCCAGGTAGACTCCAGACTCCAGGTAGACTCCAGACTCCAGGTAGACTCCAGACTCCAGGTAGACTCCAGACTCCAGGAAGACTCCAGAATCCAGGTAGACTCCAGACTCCAGGTAGACTCCAGACTCCAGGTAGACTCCAGACTCCAGGTAAACTCCAGACTCCATGTAGACTCCAGACTCCAGGTAGACTCCAGACTCCAGGTAGACTCCAGACTCCAGGTAGACTCCAGACTCCAGGTAGACTCCAGACTCCAGGAAGACTCCAGATTCCAGGTAAACAACAGACTCCATATAGACTCCAGACTCCAGGTTGACTCCAGACTCCAGGTAGACTCCAGGCTCCAGGTAGACTCCAGACTCCAGGTAGATTCCAGACTCCAGGTAAACTCCAGACTCCAGGTAGACTCCAGACTCCAGGTAGACTCCAGACTCCAGGTAGACTCCAGACTCCAGGAAGACTCCAGATTCCAGGTAAATTCCAGACTCCAGATAGACTCCAGACTCCCGGTAGAGTCCAGACTCCAGGTAGACTCCAGACGCCAAAAAGACTCCAGATTCCAGGTAAACTCCAAACTCCAGATAGATTCCAGACTCCAGGTAGACTCCAGACTCCAGGAAGACTCCAGACTCCAGATAAACTCCAGACTCCAGGTAGACTCCAGACTCCAGGAAGACTATAGATTCCAGGTAAACTATAGACTCCAGACTCCAGGTAGACGCCAGACTCCAGGTAGACTCCAGATTCCAGGTAGACACCAGATTCCAGATAACTCCAGACTCCAGGTATACTCCAGACTCTAGGTAGACTCCAGACACCAGGTAGACTCCACACTCCAGATAGACCCCACACTCCAGGTAAACTCGAGACTCCAGACTCCAGGAAGACTCCAGACTCCACGTAGAATCCAGACTCCAGGTAGACTCCAGACTCCAGGTAGACTCCAGACTCTAGGTAGACTTCAGACTTCACGAAGACTCCAGACTCCAGGTAGACTCTAGACTCCAGGTAGACTCCAAAGTCCAGGAAGACTCCAGAATCCAGGTAGAATCCAGACTCCAGGTAGACTCCAGACTCCAGGTAGACTCCAGACTCCGGGTAGACTCCAGACTCCAGGTAGACTCCAGACTCCAGGTAGACTTCAGACTCCAGGTAAACTCCAGACTCCAGGAAGACTCCAGACACCAGGTAAGCTCCAGACTCCAGGTAGACTCCAGACTCCAGGTAAACTCCAGACTCCAGGTAGACTCCAGATTCCAGGTAGACTCCAGACTCCATGTAGACTCCAGACTCCAGTTAGACTTCAGACTCCAGGTAGACTCCAGACTCCAGGTAGACTCCAGACTCCAGGTAGACTCCAGACTCCAGGAAGACTCCAGACTCCAGGTAGACTCCAGACTCCAGGTAGACTCCAGACTCCAGGGAGACTCCAGACTCCAGGTAGACTCCAGACTTCAGGTAGACTCCAGACTCCAGGTAGACTCCATACTCCAGGTAGGCTCCAGACTCCAGGTAGACTCCAGACTCCAGGAATACTCCAGACTCCAGGTAGACTCCAGGTAGACTCCAGACTCCACGTAGACTCCAGACTCCAGGTAGACTCCAGACTCCAGGTAGACTCCAGACTCCAGGTAGACTCCAGACTCCAGGTAGACTCCAAACTCCAGGTAGACTCCAGACTCCAGGCAGACTCCAGACTTCAGGTAAACTCCAGACTCCAGGTAGACTCCAGGTAGATTCCTGACTCCAGGTAGACTCCAGACACTAGGTAGGCTCCAGACTTCAGGTAGACTCCAGACTCCAGGTAAACTCCAGACTCCATGTAGACTCCAGACTCCAGGTAGACTCCAGACTCCAGGTAGACTCCAGACTCCAGGTAGACTCCAGACTCCAGGTAGACTCCAGACTCCAGGAAGACTCCAGATTCCAGGTAAACAACAGACTCCATATAGACTCCAGACTCCAGGTAGACTCCAGACTCCAGGTAGACTCCAGGCTCCAGGTAGACTCCAGACTCCAGGTAGATTCCAGACTCCAGGTAAACTCCAGACTCCAGGTAGACTCCAGACTCCAGGTAGACTCCAGACTTCAGGTAGACTCCAGACTCCAGGAATACTCCAGATTCCAGGTAAATTCCAGACTCCAGATAGACTCCAGACTCCAGGTAGAGTCCAGACTCCAGGTAGACTCCAGACGCCAAAAAGACTCCAGATTCCAGGTAAACTCCAGACTCCAGATAGATTCCAGACTCCAGGTAGACTCCAGACTCCAGGAAGACTCCAGACTCCAGTTAAACTCCAGACTCCATGTAGACTCCAGACTCCAGGTAGACTCCAGACTCCAGGTAGACTCCAGACTCCAGGTAGACTCCGGACTCCAGGAATACTCCAGATTCCAGGTAAACTCCAGACTCCAGATAGACTCCAGACTCCAGGTAGACTCCAGACTCCAGGTAGACTCTAGACTCCAGGTAGACTCCAGACTCCAGGTAGACTCCAGACTCCATGCAGACTCCAGACTCCAGGTAGACTCCAGACTCCAGGTAAACTCCAGACTCCAGGTAGACTCCAGACTCCAGGTAGACTCCAGACTCCAGGTAGTCTCCGGACTCCAGGTAAACTCCAGACTCCAGGTAGACTCCAGACTCCAGATTCCAGGTAAACTATAGACTCCAGACTCCAGGTAGACGCCAGACTCCAGGTAGACTCCAGATTCCAGGTAGACTCCAGACTCCAGGTAGACTCCAGACTCCAGGTAAATTCCAGATTCCAGGTAGACTCCAGACTCCAGGTAGACTCCAGAATCCAGGAAGACTCCAGACTCCATGAAAACTCCAGATTCTAGGTAAACTCCAGACTCCAGGTAGACTCCAGACTCCAGGTAGACTCCAGATTCCATGTAGACTCCAGACTCCAGGAAGATACCAGATTCCAGGTAAACTCCAGACTCCAGATAGACTCCAGACTCCAAGTAGACTCCAGACTCCAGGAAGAGTCCAGACTCCAGGTAAACTCCAGACTCCAGGTAGACTCCAAACTCCAGGTAAACTCCAGACTCCAGGTAGACTCGAGACTCCAGGTAGACTCCAGACTCCAGGTACTCTCCAGACTCCAGGTAGACTCCAGGTAAACTCCAGACTCCAGGTAGACTTCAGACTCCGGACTCCAGGTAGACTCCCGACTCCAGGTAGACTCCAGACTCCAGGTAGACTCCAGACTCCAGGGAGACTCCAGGTAAACTCCAAACTCCAGGTAGACTTCAGACTCCAGACTCCAGGTAGACTCCAGACTCCTGGAAGACTCCAGATTTCAGGTAAACTCCAGACTCCAGATAGACTCCAGACTACAGGTAGACTCCAGACTCCAGGTAGACTCCAGACTCCAGGTAGACTCCAGACTCCAGGTAAACTCCAGACTCCAGGTAGACTCCAGACTCCAGGTAGACTCCAGACTCAGGGAAGACTCCCGACTCCAGGTAAACTCCAGACTCCAGATAGACTCCATACTCCAGGTACACTCCAGACTCCAGGTAGATTCCAGACTCCAGGTAGACTCCAGACTCCAGATAGACTCCAGACTCCAGGTAGACTCCAGACTCCAGGTAGACTCCAGGCTCCAGCTAGACTCCAGACTCCAGGTAGACTCCAGACTCCAGGTAAACTCCAGACTCCAGGTAGACTCCAGATTCCAGGTAGAATCCAGACTCCAGGTAGACTCCAGACTCCAGGAAGACTCCAGATTCCAGGTAAACTCCAGACTCCAGATAGGCTCCAGAATCCAGGTAGACTCCAGACTCCAGGTAGACTCCAGACGCCAAAAAGACTCCAGATTCCAGGTAAACTCCAGACTCCAGATAGACTCCAGACTCCAGGTAGACTCCAGACTCCAGGAAGACTCCAGACTCCAGGTAGACTCCAGACTCCATGTAGACTCCAGACTCCATGTAGACTCCAGACTCCAGGCAACCTCCAGACTCCAGGTAGACTCCAGACTCCAGGTAGACTCCAGACTCCAGGTAGACTCCAGACTCCAGGTAAATTCCAGACTCCAGGTAGACTCCAAACTCCAGGTAAACTCCAGACTCCAGGTGAACTCCAGACTCCAGGTAAAGTCCAGACTCCAGGTTGACTCCAGACTCCAGGTAAACTCCAGACTCCAGGTAAACTCCAGACTCCAGGTAGACTCCAGACTCCAGGTAAACTCCCGACTCCAGGTAAACTCCAGACACTAGATAGACTCCAGACTCCAGGTAGACTGCAGACTCCAGGTCGACTCCCGACTCCAGGTAAACTCTAGACTCCAGGTAAACTCCAGACTCCAGATAGACTCCAGACTCCAGGTAGACTCCAGACTCCAGGTAAACTCCAGACTCCAGGTAAACTCCAGACTCCAGGTAAACTCCAGACTCCAGATAGACTCCAGACTCCCGGTAAACTCCAGACTCCAGGTAAACTCCAGACTCCAGGTAAACTCCAGACTCCAGATAGACTCCAGACTCCAGGTAAACTCCAGACTCCAGGTAGACTCCAGGTAGACTCCAGACTCCAGGTAAACTCCAGACTCCAGGTAAACTCCAGACTCCAGGTAAACTCCAGACTCCAGCTAAACTCCAGACTCCAGGTAGACTCCAGACTCCAGATAAACTCCAGACTCCAGGTAGACTCCAGGTAGACTCCAGGTAGACTCCAGACTCCAGGTAAACTCCAGACTCCAGGTAGACTCCAGGTAGACTCCAGGTAAACTCCAGACTCCAGGTAGACTCCAGGTAGACTCCAGACTCCTGGTAGACTCCAGATAGACTCCAGGTAGACTTCAGGTAGACTCCAGGTAAACTCCAGACTCAAGGTAGACTCCAGGTAGACTCCAGACTCCAGGTAGACTCCAGACTCCAGATAGACTCCAGGTAGACTCCAGGTAGACTCCAGGTAAACTCAACAGGTAGACTCCAGGTAGACTCCAGGTAAACTCAGCAGGTAGACTCCAGGTAGACTCCAGGTAGACTCCAGGTAGGCTCAAGGTAGACTCCAGGTAGGCTCCAGGTAGACTCCAGGTAGACTCTAGGTAGACTCCAGGTAGACTCCAGGTAGACTCCAGGTAAACTCAGCAGGTAGGCTCCAGGTAGACTCCAGGTAGACTCCAGGTAGACTCCAGGTAAACTCAGCAGGTAGGCTCCAGGTAGACTCCAGGTAGACTCCAGGTAGACTCCAGGTAAACTCAGCAGGTAGGCTCCAGGTAGACTCCAGGTAGACTCCAGGTAGACTCCAGGTAGACTCCAGGTAAACTCAGCAGGTAGGCTCCAGGTAGACTCCAGGTAAACTCAGCAGGTAGGCTCCAGGTAGACTCCAGGTAGACTCCAGGTAAACTCAGCAGGTAGGCTCCAGGTAGACTCCAGGTAAACTCAGCAGGTAGGCTCCAGGTAGACTCCAGGTAGACTCCAGGTAAACTCAGCAGGTAGGCTCCAGGTAGACTCCAGGTAGACTCCAGGTAAACTCCAGGTAGACTCCACGTAGACTCCAGGTAAACTCAGCAGGTAGGCTCCAGGTAGACTCCAGGTAAACTCAGCAGGTAGACTCCAGGTAGACTCCAGGTAGACTCCAGGTAAACTCAGCAGGTAGGCTCTAGGTAGACTCCAGGTAGACTCCAGGTAAACTCAGCAGGTAGGCTCCAGGTAGACTCCAGGTAAACTCAGCAGGTAGGCTCCAGGTAGACTCCAGGTAGACTCCAGGTAAACTCAGCAGGTAGGCTCCAGGTAGACTCCAGGTAGACTCCAGGTAAACTCCAGGTAGACTCCACGTAGACTCCAGGTAAACTCAGCAGGTAGGCTCCAGGTAGACTCCAGGTAGACTCCAGGTAGACTCCAGGTAAACTCAGCAGGTAGGCTCCAGGTAGACTCCAGGTAGACTCCAGGTAAACTCAGCAGGTAGACTCCAGGTAAACTCAGCAGGTAGGCTCCAGGTAGACTCCAGGTAAACTCAGCAGGTAGGCTCCAGGTAGACTCCAGGTAAACTCAGCAGTGTGATGTAGTCCAGCTGGGCTTGTGAGGTCTCTGGGGAGACCTAATTTAACCAATTATATGGTCACACCTTGCCTTGGCAAACGTCTGTAGCCACGCCCACGTCTGAGGTCTTTTGTTCTTGACGCCTCAGACCTAGGCGTCAGGTCGTACACGTGGTTGTGGAGGGTGCTTGGACCACCATAAAAGCCCAAGGAAGAGCTGAGTAGGGAGACTCGAGCGGAGCTGCTGCTGGGGTGCAGAGCTCCTGAGCAGAGACTTCGAGTGGAGCTGCTGCTGGGGTGCAGGGCTCGGGAGAAGGCTGCTGAAGTCTCTGGAGGAGACTGTTGGAGGCATTGGGCAGAGTACTGGCTTGGCGCATTTCTCGTGCTATATAGGTCTTGGGACCTGTGGCTTAGTTCCTGTAGTGAACTGTCCTCTGTGCTATATTGTAAGTTATATTCATTTTCGTCAAGTTGATTGTATTTCCCTGTCTCACTGCTTATGTGTACCATCCCATTTATCTAAACCACAATAATGTTCTCCTGTTCCCAAATATATTATTGTACAAAGACTTAATAATAAACTGTGTTTGAGTAGAATAGGAATATTCTCTGTCCCCGTCATTTATTCTTTTTCTTATATTTTATTATGTTTATATATGAGTGAAGAATGGGTGAGGCATATGTTAGTGAGTAGCGTAGAGTTAATGAGAGTGTCGTGGTAGTCACCACTGACCTGTCCTTACCTACCTACCTCCGCTAATCATCTCACTCCTACCACGTCGCCAGCCTCTCCCCTGCCTACATAATCCCTTACTCCCATATTCCCCACTTATATCCTATTCAAATCATTACCCCCCTACATGACATGGTGTCTAAGCGGTGGTGGTTCTTATTATTTATATAGTAGGAACCAGTCCCATGTGCCTTATTTTTGACTGCTCGGTTATACTTGTTATGCTACCATTTGCTACCACTTTTTTTTTCTTGTGTGTGTAAAATCTAAAGTGAATATCTGTATGATATTACAATCCTAGTAACCTTAACTGTCCTTTTTTGACGGTGGGTCTGAATAAATTTTTGGGTGTAATATTATATTTGGTGGAGTTGGTTGTTGGTTTGAGATAAATGGTGGAGAATATCAGTATTTGGGTGAGACTTTTGGGGGAAGCAATTACTGGCCGAAATTGAATATTTACAGAGGAATGAGAAGTCACCCAGCCCGCCTTGGAAGACTTACCCACAACTGTCACCCATTGAAGAGTTGCCTATGATTGCTGTCCACCTGTGCCCAGTCACCCAGCTGATATGCCCAGTCACCCAGCTGATGTGCCCCAGTAGATGTATTGCTGCCTTGGTCTGTCATCCAGTGTAGTGGGTGTCTGTCTGCGTCACCCAGCCTCTGTGACCATCACCCACGGACCGCCAGTTACCCGCAGTTGCCAGGGATGGGTGACCGCACCTGCTGTTGATGACCTGAAGTGACCTCACCTCACCTCGAGCAACTGACCATAGCCTGCTACTGCTGATGTCGGCTGCTGTGATGCTGCTGAGATGCTGTAGCCGTGCTGCTATGCTGTGGCCGTGCTGAGATGCTGTAGCCGTGCTGCAATGCTGTGGCCGTGCTGTGTGCTGCTGTGATGTTGAGATGCTGCGGCCGTGCTGTGATGTTGAGACGCTGCTGCCGTGCTGTGATGCTGGGACCGTGCTGCGATGCTGTAGCCGTGCTGCGATGCTGTGGCCGTGCTGTGTGCTGCTGTGATACGGCCGTGCTATGTGCTGCTGTGATACGGCCGTGCTGTGATGATGGATATGCTGTGGCCGTGCTGTGATGCTGCGATGCTGCCTAGCTCAAGAGGAGATGGCGGTGATGCTGCAGTGGTGTGTGAGGGATTCTGGCTGGTGTGCCAGGACAGGAGAATCTACTATGAAGGAGTTGCCATCCTCGGAGATGTGGAAGGAAGTGAGCCGCGAAGATGGACTCCAGCTGCTGGGACCAGCCTGCTTTCAAGGGCGGTATGGAGGCGTATCCTGCCTTGCTGGTCGACCTGTACGACCGGTATGCGGGGATGCCCTGCCAGCCATGAGAGACAATTGAGAGTGTGAGATGTCCCCAGCCTACTTTGACTTGCCAGAAGTGTTAGTGTTACCTGTGTGAAATAAGGTGACCTTGAATACGGTCCAGTGATTATGGCCGCCTTGTTTTATGAGGCCAGTGAATCCTAGTAGTGGCATAGGATAATGGAGGGTCTTAGCTGCGATGCCTGCCCTGTCTCGATTTTCAGATGTTGTAGTGTGCATGTGAAGTGTGCCGAAAATGCGACCTTGGTGGTCGTGAAGTGGTCCAGTTGCAGTTACTTGAAAGAATGCAACCCGTTGGAGCAGTTTTCCACGCCATAGAAGCCTAGAGAGGTTTGGCCCAATGGTTAACGTGCGAGGGTGACTAGCATTGGCTAGTGCATTTCTAGTAGAAGTAGGGAAGGCACTGGAGCCCGATATTTAGGTTTAAGGAGAAATGACGGGTAAGGAGGCTTTGCACCAGAAAGCGACTATTATGCTGGCCAACTGCCAGGTGTACTGATTATGCTGCCTTGTGGTAGTTGAGGAGGTTGAGGGAAATATAATTGTATTATGTATAATTTTGTCTTTGTATTGTAATAGATTTAAGGGATTAGGATTAAAATAGTCTAATAACTAGGACAAATTGTCCTAGTTCTCAGATATTTTAAATTGGGGGAGAAAGGGGGATGTGATGTAGTCCAGCTGGGCTTGTGAGGTCTCTGGGGAGACCTAATTTAACCAATTATATGGTCACACCTTGCCTTGGCAAACGTCTGTAGCCACGCCCACGTCTGAGGTCTTTTGTTCTTGACGCCTCAGACCTAGGCGTCAGGTCGTACACGTGGTTGTGGAGGGTGCTTGGACCACCATAAAAGCCCAAGGAAGAGCTGAGTAGGGAGACTCGAGCGGAGCTGCTGCTGGGATGCAGAGCTCCTGAGCAGAGACTTCGAGTGGAGCTGCTGCTGGGGTGCAGGGCTCGGGAGAAGGCTGCTGAAGTCTCTGGA
>NC_091349.1:11265940-11278440 GCF_038502225.1 Cherax quadricarinatus
CACCATCATCATCATCATTACGATCATCATCATCATCATCATTACGATCATCATCATCATCATCATCATCATCATCATCATCATTACGATCATCATCATCATTATCTTCATCATCATCACCATCATCATCATCATTACGATCATCATCATCATCATTACGATCATCATCATCATCATCATCATCATTACGATCATCATCATCATCATCATTACCTTCATGATCACCATCATCATTACCATCATCATCACCATCATTACGATCATCATCATCATCATCATCATCATCATCATTACGATCATCATCATCATCATTACCTTCATCATCATCACCATCATCATCATCATTACCATCATCATCATCATCATCATCATCATCATCATTACGATCATCATCATCATCATTACCTTCATCACCATCATCATCATCATCATCATCATCATCATCATCATCATCATCCTGCTGCTGTACACACTCGGGTGTTGACATGGCTGGTCACACTTCTGGTTATATTCTTCAGATTAGTTTCCACTTGCCTCCTCGGGAGTTCTGAAACTTGGGGTCACTGGAGAGCCAAGAGTGTAACATATACACTACAACCTCAACATTTATACACCTGCTTAATGCAATCATACACCAACCTAATACAATAATACATCACCCTTTTACAATCATACACTAGTCTAATGTAACCATACACCAGCTTCATATTTTCATGTGGTAGCGTAATACAGTCATACTCCAGCCTAATATAATCATATACAAACTTAATACAATCATACATTAACCTAATACAATCATATACAGCCTAATGCAATACATATACAGCCTAATACAGTCATACACCATCCTTATTCAATACGTACACCAGCTTATAAGAACATAAGAAAGAAGGAACACAGCAGCAGGCCTACTGGCCCATTCGAGGCAGGTCCAAGTCTCCTACCGGCTTAAGCAAATGCCCCAAAAATAACAAAAAAGGCACAATACCGTGACTGGAACGTTACACAAATAACCCGCACATAAAAGAGAGAAGCTTACAACGACGTTTCGGTCCGACTTGGACCATTGACAAAGTCACACCTAGTCAGGTCAGGTCACACTCACTTAAGGAAGGAACATGGCAACTGACCTAGTAGCACAAGCTAATCAGAGAGCCGCAGTCGGCAGGATCCAGTTACATGACGGGTCTATGTAACCAGATGCAGGTATCTAGGATTTGGAGTCCCACTGCTTGGACTTGTAACAATATATTGTTGTCTATACAAATAAAGGCTGGAAGCTCTTAGAGCTGTGGTATGTTTTCATCCCAGGTATGGTGTTAATGTTAAAATTGTGAAAATGGTGTATTTTGCTTACATTAGATCACTGGTTGATTATGCTGGGCCTCTACTTGCTCTTGTGCTAGACTGGAAGCTTGGATGGCTGGAAAAATTGCAAAATGAAACAATGAAGATCATCCTAGGATGCCTCCGTACCTCCAAAATTCTAAACACGAGGACAGAACTTGATATTCCATGCATCAGAAATCATGTCCCTGAAAGAGATGTCCTCATTGGGGTCAATATGCTCAGACAAACTCATCCAGACCTTTGCACAGAAGCCCTCCAAACTTTCTTCAACACTGGTGAGCACTCTTCCAGATGGATCTTAAAAATTGGAACTGACGTCTGAATGAATGAGATACGTGATCTATGTCAAGTAAGACAACAGTGACATTTCCCACACCATTCCAAACCACTATTACTTGCTTTCCACCTCCCCCCTCCAAACAAGAAAATAATTATTAAATCATAACCAAAGTTTCGTTTTGAAACCAAGCATGATGCTTTAAGTTGTACTGATGCCTCAGTCACATAGCACTCTCACAAATTATATATGCTGATGTCTGTGTTTACCAGTCTACTGGTGAAAGTTTAGAAACATGTGCAACATCTGGATATCTTTATTGTAGACGTTTCGCCTAGGACATAATTAGAAGACAGTAGAACTATATACAAAAGATGAGGTAATCAGTCCCTCAGCCTTGGAGTTAGTGTTCACAGCATCGTGGTGGAGGAAAATCTGGAGCAAAGGCAAGAAGAGGACATCTACAAGACCTTCTTCACGGCTCCTACAACTAACCCATCCCTTTGGGTACGACCTACTTCCACTGGGAAATCCCGCCTACCAGTGACTATGCCCTCGTCTGCTACACGCCCTTATCCACTGACGCCTATATAACCGCCAGTCTTCTTTCCTTTTGCTGACATAACTTCTCCTCCACCACGATGCTGTGAACACTAACTCCAAGGCTGAGGGACTGATTACCTCATCTTTTGTATATAGTTCTACTGTCTTCTAATTATGTCTTAGAATCTGTATTGATAAAGCCACTGGATGGCGAAACGTCTACAATAAAGATATCCAGATGTTGCACATGTGTCTTAACTTTCATATTGTTGATATTTTATACATTTCTTGCACAATCTACTGGTGCAGATGATAGTGCTGCTGTACAGATACTGGAGCACACCTCAACAACTGGCCACCCTTCAAACTGACCTGTTTTCTTATACTACTTCCAATGCGCCCACATATCTAAAGCTGACATCTTAATTAACCATTCTTTATCATCCATATATGCTCTTAACTCCTTCAGTATCAATTGTGGCATACTTGTGTCAGAAGCCAGACTCAGGTACGGTAGAATTGTTGACAGTGGAGTAAGAGTACACCTGTGGATTCCGTCTCACATTGGTCTTCAGATTCATGATAAAACTAATGAACTGGCAAAGGCATTCACCCTCGAGGAAGTAGATTATAATCTAGGGCTGTCAATTAGTAGTTTCAGGACAATAATATGAAAAGATCTTTAACTGAACTTCATTGACTAAAGACCGGGGGAAACTGACACCATTCAGCACTTATCATCACACAATCATGCAAAAGGATTCACATGTCTATATGGTATATCCAAATAATAAGATAGATGAGCTAAGATTAATTGCAAGTGCAGGAAACATAGATATTATTGCTATAACAGAGACCTGGCTCAATCTGAAAGATAGAGAGATGCCCTCTGAATGTCACATACAAGGCTATAAACTATTCCACACTGACAGGGTCAACAGGAAGGGTGGTGGAGTAGCGATGTACGTCAGAGACAATTTAAATTGTTGTGTTAGACAAGATATAAAATTAGAAGCGTCGGCCACTGAATCTGTTTGGTTACAGCTTCTCGAGGGCCGAGAAAAACTAATTTTGGGTGTTATTTACAGGGCCCCAAATCTTGATAGGGAGTGCAGTAAACTTCTATGGGACGAAATTCGTAAGGCATCTACATACGAAAATGTTGTGGTAATGGGAGATTTCAACTATAGACAGATTGACTGGAGCAATTTGACAGGAAATTTAGAGTCAGGTGACTTTCTTGATACGATCCAGGATTGTTTTTTAAAACAGTTTGTGACAGAGCCAACTAGAGGAAATAACCTCCTTGACTTGGTTCTTGCCAGTAGGGAAACACTAATTAATAATCTTGAGGTTAATGATGAGCTTGGGGAAAGTGATCACAAATCCCTCAGTTTTAATATATCATGGAATTCCCCAAATAATGGCAATCAAGTCTCCGTCCCTGACTTTCGCTTGGCTGATTTCATAGGACTGAAAAATTACTTAGGTGGGCTGAACTGGAATGACCTGACTAAAGGTCAGGTAGGTGGTGATGGTTGCCGATATGATGCTTTCCAGGGCATAGTTTTAGCTGCTCAGTCAAATTATGTTCCAAATAGGGAAATCAGATCAAACAAAAATGATCCTAAATGGATGAACAATAGATTAAAATATCTGATTGGTCAAAAGAGAGGCATATATAGGCAAATCATAAGAGGAGAGGGGCAATTAAGAAATCGATATATTCAGTTAAAGAGAGAAATAAAAAAGGGAATTAGAAAAGCAAAGCGAGATTATGAGGTTAAAGTTGCAAGAGAATCGAAGACTAACCCAAAAGGATTCTTTCAGGTATACAGAAGTAAGATCAGGGATAAGATAGGCCCACTCAAAAGTTCCTCGGGTCAGCTCACTGACAGTGACAAGGAAATGTGTAGAATTTTTAACACATACTTCCTCTCAGTTTTTACACAGGAGGATACCAGCGATATTCCAGTAATGATAAATTATGTAGAACAGGACGATAATAAACTGTGCACGATTAGGGTCACAAGTGACATGGTCCTTAGGCAAATAGATAAATTAAAACCTAACAAATCCCCAGGCCCTGATGAACTGTATGCAAGGGTTCTAAAGGAATGTAAAGAGGAGCTTAGCACACCTTTGGCTAATCTTTTCAACATATCACTGGTGCCAGATAAGTGGAAAATGGCAAATATGATACCTATTTTCAAAGCAGGTGACAGGTCCTTAGCTTCGAACTATGGACCAATAAGCCTAACCTCCATAGTGGGAAAATTTATGGAATCAATAATTGCCGAGGCAGTTCGTAGCCACCTTGAAAAGCATAAATTAATCAACGAATCTCAGCATGGTTTTACAAAGGGGCGTTCCTGCCTTACGAATTTATTAACTTTTTTCACTAAGGTATTTGAGGAGGTAGATCATGGTAATGAATATGATATTGTGTATATGGACTTCAGTAAGGCTTTTGACAGGGTCCCACATCAGAGACTATTGAGGAAAATTAAGGCACATGGAATAGGAGGAGAAATTTTTTCCTGGATAGAGGCATGGTTGACAAATAGGCAGCAGAGAGTTTGCATAAATGGGGAGAAATCAGAGTGGGGAAGCGTCACGAGCGGTGTTCCACAGGGGTCAGTGTTGGGCCCCCTGCTGTTCACAATCTACATAAACGACATAGATGAGGGCATAAAGAGCGACATCGGCAAGTTTGCCGATGACACCAAAATAGGCCGTCGAATTCATTCTGACGAGGACATTCGAGCACTCCAGGAAGATTTGAATAGACTTATGCAGTGGTCGGAGAAGTGGCAGATGCAGTTTAATATAGACAAATGCAAAGTTCTAAATGTTGGACAGGACAATAACCATGCCACATATAAACTAAATAATGTAGATCTTAATATTACGGATTGCGAAAAAGATTTAGGAGTTCTGGTTAGCAGTAATCTGAAGCCAAGACAACAGTGCATAAGTGTTCGCAATAAAGCTAATAGAATCCTTGGCTTCATATCAAGAAGCATAAATAATAGGAGTCCTCAGGTTGTTCTTCAACTCTATATATCCTTGGTTAGGCCTCATTTAGATTATGCTGCACAATTTTGGTCACCGTATTACAGAATGGATATAAATTCTCTGGAAAATGTACAAAGGAGGATGACAAAGTTGATCCCATGTATCAGAAACCTTCCCTATGAGGATAGACTAAGGGCCCTGAATCTGCACTCTCTAGAAAGACGTAGAATTAGGGAGGATATGATTGAGGTGTATAAATGGAAGACAGGAATAAATAAAGGGGATGTAAATAGTGTGCTGAAAATATCTAGCCTAGACAGGACTCGCAGCAATGGTTTTAAGTTGGAAAAATTCAGATTCAGGAAGGATATAGGAAAGTACTGGTTTGGTAATAGAGTTGTGGATGAGTGGAACAAACTCCCGAGTACAGTTATAGAGGCCAGAACGTTGTGTAGCTTTAAAAATAGGTTGGATAAATACATGAGTGGATGTGGGTGGGTGTGAGTTGGACCTGATAGCTTGTGCTACCAGGTCGGTTGCCGTGTTCCTCCCTTAAGTCAATGTGACCTGACCTGACCAGGTTGGGTGCATTGGCTTAAGCCGGTAGGAGACTTGGACCTGCCTCGCATGGGCCAGTAGGCCTGCTGCAGTGTTCCTTCGTTCTTATGTTCTTATAGGGAAGATTTCTGATACAAGGGATCAACTTTGTCATCCTCCTTGGTACGTTTTCCAGAGCATTTCTATCCATTCTGTAATACGGTGACCAAAACTGCGCAGCATAATCTAAATGAGGCCTAACCAAAGATATATAGAGTTGAAGAACAACCTGAGGACTTCTATTATTTATACTTCTTGCTATGAAGCCAAGGATTCTCTTGTCTTGGTTTCAGATTGCTGCTAACCAAACCTCCTAAATCCTTTTCGCTATCCGTAATATTAAGATCTACATTATTTAGTTTATATGTGGCATGGTTATTTTCCTGTCCAATATTTAGAACTTCGCATTTGTCTATATTAAACTGCATCTGGCACTTCTCCGACCAATGCATCAGTCTATTCAAATCATCCTGGAGTGCTCTGTCCTCATTACAATGAATTGGACGGCCTATTTTGGTGTCATCAGCAAATTTGCTTATGTCGCTATTTATTCCCTCATCTATGTCGCTTGTGTAGACTGTGAACAACAAGGGGCCCAACACTGACCCCTGTGGAACATCACTTGTGATGTGCCCCCATTCTGATTTCTCCCCATTTATGCAAACTCTCTGCTGTCTATTTGTCAACCATGCCTCTACCCAGGAAAAAATTTCTCCTCATATTCCGTGTGCCTTAAGTTTGCTCAACAGCCTCTGATGTGGAACTCTATCAAAAGCCTTACTGAAGTCCATATACACTGTCATATTCAATACCATGATCTACCTCCTCAAATACCTTAGTGAAGAAAGTTAGTAAATTCGTAAGACAGGAGCGCCCCTTTGTAAAACCATGCTGAGATTCATTAATTAATTTATGCCTTTCAAGATGGCTACGAATTGCTTCGGCAATTATTGATTCCATAAATTTACCAACTATGGAGGTAAGGCTTATTGGTCTATAGTTCGAAGCTAAGGACCTGTCACCTGCCTTGTAAATAGGTATTACATTTGCCATTTTCCACTTATCAGGCACTATGCCAGTTTGTAGTGATATATTGAAAAGATTAGCCAAAGGTATGCTAAGTTCCTCTTTACATTCCTTTAACACCCTTGCAAACAGCTCATCAGGGCCTGGGGATTTGTTAGGTTTTAATTTCTCTATTTATCTGAGGACCATGTCACTAGTTACCCCAATCGCGCATAGTTTATTATCGTCCTGTTCTACATAATTTATTGTTTCTGGAATTTCGCTGAGTAAAAACTGAGAGGAAGTAGGTATTGAAAAGTTCACACATTTCCTTATCACTGTCAGTGATCTGACCTGAGTTACTCTTAAGTGGGCCTATCTTGTCCCTAATCTTACTTCTGTATACCTGAAAGAACCCTTTTGGGTTAGTCTTCGAATCCTTTCCGACTTTAACCCATATACTGCTAAAATATAAGGTAATATAAATAAATACAAAACAGAAATATGCTACACTGTAATATTTTTGTTACCGATTTCATGTTTGCATAAATAATCCATTATAACTGTAACCATTGTAACTTGTTAAGTTATTAAAACTTTGGGGCCCAGTTCCTGGACCCATTATGTACCTCTGTAATCTTTTGATTACCATCCATGGTATGGGTACGGGGTGCATAATAATGATATTAAACTAACAATACTATAAGTGTCAGGGGTCCAAGACTTTTCAAGTACCAATAGACCCCTGGCTGTCTTCAAGAAGGCTTTGCACAAGCACCTAAAGTCAGTACCTGATCAGCCGGGCTGTGGTTCGTACGTCGGTTTACGTGCGGTCAACAGTAATCTTCTGATCCACCATGAGGCCTGGTCACAGACCGGGCGCGGGGGCGTTGACCCTCGAAACCCTCACCAGGTATACTCCAAGTAACACTGAATATAAATATCCTGAGAGTATATAGTACTAATTTATAATTCTAGTATCGTAAATAAGGAATTATATCTTGAGGAACATACCTGACGATCGTTGGTGCTCGAACTTCCATTCTGCTGCTCTGTGAGACTGGTTGATCTGTGGGAGTCCGTAGCTATGTAGTGGTGACAACGCTAGTATTGTAACCCACGCCAGAACTACCAGGCCTCCATTGAACAACATAGTGACTTCTGTTGAAGAACCTGTGACTTCTGTTGAAGACCCTGTGACTTCTGTTGAAGAACCTGTGACTTCTGTTGAAGAACCTGTGACTTCTGTTGAAGAACCTGTGACTTCTGTTGAAGAACCTGTGACTTCTGTTGAAGACCCTGTGACTTCTATTGAAGACCCTGTGACTTCTGTTGAAGACCCTGTGACTTCTGTTGAAGACCCTGTGACTTCTGTTGAAGCACTTTCACTCAAGAACGTAGTCACTTCCGTCCAACGACCAGTAACTTCCGCTGAAGAACGTAGTTACTTCAGCTTGCTTTTCGCTATGGGTGTGCACCAAAAGACAGATTGTTTATGAGAGAAACAATCACAAAAGCGGAAGGTAGTTACCGGCCGGTGTTCAAGGATATCCAACAATCATGAACAATCGTTGCCACGTAAAATGACCAACGAGTTTGTTAATACAAATGCACCAATTCTATATTTATTCGTACGTTTACATTTCTTTCCGTCCAGACAAAAAAAAATAACTGGCGTCAACTAATATCGTTTAATATAATTAATAATTGATGTGTAGACATAGATTTAAATTTGTTGAAGTAATTTAGTGGAATGTGAAGAAAATTGTTTTGATTGAATCAAGGAGCCTTGGTGACGCAGGGAGCGTTGGTGAGGCAAGTAGCCTTGGTGACGCAGGGAGCGTTGGTGAGGCAAGTAGCCTTGGTGACACAGGGAGCGTTGGTGAGGGAAGAAGCCTTGGTGACGCAGGGAGCGTTGGTGAGGCAAGTAGCCTTGGTGACACAGGGAGCGTTGGTGAGGCAAGAAGCCTTGGTGACGCAGGGAGCGTTCGTGAGGCAAGCAGCCCTGGTGACGCAGAGAGCCTTGGTGAAACAGGCAGCCTTGATGCTGGTGTCTGCCAGCTGAGCCTAACGCTTGGCTTTATATAGCGAGTGTGGCGCATACTCCCACACTGTTGGGGGTGACGGGGTGTTGGAGCACCTGACAGGCAGGCAGAGGAAAGACATATCAGGGAAGTGCGTGGGAGTTGCTTTTCCTTTGTTGTGAACGTTTTAGTCAGGGCAAATGGGTGCCTGGGTGTAAGTCGACTGGTGTGGGTCGCATCCTTGGACAAAATTGACCCAATTTGCCCGAAATGCTCTGAATAACAAGCGGCTTTCTGTCATTGATGTCAGCTAGGCCTGTATACTTTGTACATGTACTTGTAGAAATAAAGATATTATTATTATTACATGTCAGGCAAAGGGGAATTTTGTTAACACATAATCCTCTTAAATTCTATTACTTAAAAATATATCTACTGTGTATATTCCTAGACCAGTGCTATTTATTTTTACAAAGATCTAGTCTGCTATACTACGTTCAATCATGAATTTCCTTGGTACAACTTTCTCGGCATTTTGGAAGAGGAAAAGGTGATTAAAATCTTCCAGTTCAAATACTATATTTATATTGCAATCTTGGTACAAGACTTTTTCCAGTTTTCCCAAAATAAAATTTATTGTATTTTGTACTTAGCCATATGAAAAATGGTTATAAGTATGGCCATAATTTTTAAAGGGGAGGGGGAGGTAAACCAGCTGCAGGCCTCGGTCAGATGACCTAAAGCTTCAACGGTGGGTCATCATCTAAGACCCGCGTCAGGAAACACTTGTCCTGTTTCCTGACGAACCTAACCTAACCTAACCTAACCTAACCTAACCTAACCTAACCTAACCTAACCTAACCTAACCTGACTTAACCTGACTTAACCTAACCT
Source organism: Cherax quadricarinatus (assembly GCF_038502225.1). Lineage (NCBI taxonomy): Eukaryota > Metazoa > Arthropoda > Malacostraca > Decapoda > Parastacidae > Cherax > Cherax quadricarinatus. The sequence goes on from NC_091349.1 coordinate 11,275,649, forward strand.
AAACCTTACCTAACCTGACCTAACCTAACCTAACCTAACCTAACCTAACCTAACCTAACCTAACCTAACCTAACTTGACCTGACCTAACCTAACCTAACCTAACCTAACCTAACTTAACCTAACCTGACTTAACCTGACCTAACCTAACCTAACCTAAACCTTACCTAACCTGACCTAACCTAACCTAACCTAACCTAACCTAACCTAACCTAACCTAACCTAACCTAACCTGACCTGACCTGACCTTACCTAACCTAACCTAACCTAACCTAACCTAACCTAACCTAACCTAACCTAACCTAACCTGACCTGACCTGACCTAACCTAACCAAACCTAACTTAACCTAACCTGACTTAACCTGACTTAACCTAACCTAAACCCTACCTAACCTGACCTAACCTAACCTAACCTAACCTAACCTAACTTGACCTAACCTAACCTAACCTAACCTAACCTAACCTAACCTAACCTGACTTAACCTGACCTAACCTAACCTAACCTAAACCTTACCTAACCTGACCTAACCTAACCTAACCTAACCTAACCTGACCTGACCTGACTTTACCTAGCCTAACCTAACCTAACCTAACCTAACCTAACCTAACCTAACCTAACCTGACCTGACCTGACCTAACCTAACCAAACCTAACTTAACCTAACCTGACTTAACCTGACTTAACCTAACCTAAACCCTACCTAACCTGACCTAACCTAACCTAACCTAACCTAACCTAACCTAACCTAACCTAACTTGACCTAACCTAACCTAACCTAACCTAACCTAACTTAACCTAACCTGACTTAACCTGACCTAACCTAACCTAAACCTTACCTAACCTGACCTAACCTAACCTAATCTAACCTAACCTAACCTAACCTAACTTGACCTAACCTAACCTAACCTAACCTAACCTAACCTAACTTAACCTAACCTGACTTAACCTGACCTAACCTAACCTAAACCTTACCTAACCTGACCTAACCTAACCTAACCTAACCTAACCTAACCTAACCTAACCTATCCTAACATAACCTTACCTAACCTAACCTATCCTAACATAACCTTACCTAACCTAACCTAACCTATCCTATCCTAACATAACCTTACCTAACCTAACCTAACCTAACCTAACCTGACTTAACCTGACCTAACCTAACCTAAACCTTACCTAACCTGACCTAACCTAACCTAACCTAACCTAACCTAACCTAACCTAACCTAACCTAACCTAACCTAACCTATCCTATCCTAACATAACCTTACCTAACCTAACCTAACCTAACCTAACCTAACCTAACCTATCCTATCCTAACCTAACCTAACCTAACCTAACCTAACCTAACCTATCCTATCCTAACATAACCTTACCTAACCTAACCTAACCTAACCTAACCTAACCTAACCTAACCTAACCTAACCTATCCTATCCTAACATAACCTAACCTAACCTAACCTAACCTATCCTATCCTAACATAACTTTACCTAACCTAACCTAACCTAACCTAACCTAACCTAACCTAACCTGACCTGACCTGACCTAACCTAACCTAACCTAACCTAACCTGACCTGACCTGACCTAACCTAACCTAACCTAACCTAACCTAACCTAACCTAACCTGACCTGACCTAACCTAACCTAACCTAACCTAACCTAACCTAACCTAACCTAACCTAAGCGAACCTAACCTAACCTAACCTAACCTAACCTAACCTAACCTAACCTAACCTAACCTAACCTAACCTAACCTAACCTAACCTAACCTAACCTAACCTAACCTGACCTGACCTAACCTAACCTAACCTAACCTAACCTAACCTGACCTGACCTAACCTAACCTAACCTAACCTAACCTAACCTAACCTAACCTAACCTAACCTAACCTGACCTAACCTAACCTAACCTAACCTAACCTAACCTAACCTAACCTATCCTAACATAACCTAACCTAACCTATCCTAACCTAACCTAACCTAACCTAACCTAACCTAACCTAACCTAACCTAACCTAACCTAACCTATCCTAACATAACTTTACCTAACCTAACCTAACCTAACCTAACCTAACCTAACCTAACCTAACCTAACCTATCCTAATCAAGCTAACCTAACCTAACCTAACCTAACCTAACCTAACCTAACCTAACCTAACCTAACCTAACCTAACCTAACCTAACCTAACCTATCCTAACATAACTTTACCTAACCTAACCTAACCTAACCTAACCTAACCTAACCTAACCTAACCTATCCTAACATAACCTAACCTAACCTATCCTAACCTAACCTAACCTAACCTAACCTAACCTAACCTAACCTAACCTAACCTAACCTAACCTAACCTATCCTAACATAACTTTACCTAACCTAACCTAACCTAACCTAACCTAACCTAACCTAACCTAACCTAACCTATCCTAACATAACTTTACCTAACCTAACCTAACCTAACCTAACCTAACCTAACCTAACCTAACCTAACCTATCCTAACATAACCTAACCTAACCTATCCTAACCTAACCTAACCTAACCTAACCTAACCTAACCTAACCTAACCTAACCTATCCTAACATAACTTTACCTAACCTAACCTAACCTAACCTAACCTAACCTAACCTATCCTAACATAACTTTACCTAACCTAACCTATTTATATTCAAATGTTTTTTTAACTGCATCAAAATTTTTAAGTGCAACTTAAATTTTGAAGTTCGTAAAACAGAGAAGATATATCAAGAAAGTTGTCCTGATCAAGTAGAACCAATATATTCTTAGCTGAATATTCTTA
>NC_091349.1:11283440-11298440 GCF_038502225.1 Cherax quadricarinatus
AAGTCACTCCAGTTTTTGTGCTGATGACAAAAATCAGGAACTCTTTGACTTGTAAATCATGACGGCCATATTGGACGGGTATCCTGTTAAAATTCTATTCATAGTCTATTTCAAGTCTGCAATTTCTTGTTTAGGGGGGATTTGGTTATTTGGGTTTAAAGCCTATCGACTACACGAGGGCCATTAAGGCTGCACTTAATACGTTCAGTACCAAAGCGAGGATGCTTTAATTCATAATTTTTTGTTCTTATAGGATTGTAGAGAATTAGAAATATAATGTTTCCAAGCCCCCCCCCCCAAAAAAAAAACTGATATACTGAAATTTTTTGGTTTTATGTTGTTTCTAAGTTTGACGAGGTTAATGAGTCTTCAAACCGTGGAAAAATGGTATGGTAATACCGATGAGATGGGGAGTAAAACACTTATGCACAGTTCAGGACATTTATTAGAGGCAACGTTTCGCCACTAGTGGCTTCCTCAGTCCTCGTGGCTTCTTTTTAAGTATACCATGTACATGTACTTTTAGTAAAATAAAGATATTATTATTATTATTATTATTATTATTATTATTATTATTATTATTATTATTATTATTATTATTATTATTATTATTATTATTATTATTCTCGTGGAAACTAATTTCCCAAAATTGTGCTGTGTAAATAAATCTGATTAAAAGTGTATTTTAAAGAAGTGAACCGACAGGGAGGCTCTGCGCCTGCGCTGACGAGCAGGGAGAGTCACCATTGTTTTTTGAAGGTGGTACAGGCACGCTAGTGTAATGCATAATTTTCGTCGCTCTGGGGGTTATATTGGGCTTAAAACCTCTCAAATAGGAGCCGAAATTGTTGAATTTGCAGTCCTGCATAACGTGAGCAGTAAGCAGATGGACAGGATAGCTCCAGGAACCTCAGATAAGATGTCTATGTTTATGTTTAGAGTTCTGGCCAGTAATTTTTCTTAAATGTAGACAGGGGGGTTTTTTGGGTGATACACAGTAATCTCCAGACAAATTGGTGAGTGTTATGATTATAAATTCTCCTTCTGTTGTATAAATGTGTATATGTAATCCTTTATTAATTTTAACATACAGTCCACAAATTTATAATAATGTTTACCAGAATTCCTTGTGATGTATATTTCATTTGCAATTAATATAGGTCCAGAGCAACTTGTGGAGATGACAGTTGTAGGTATCGAAGGGGGATATTTTTTGCAACCTAGTTGTCCCAATATTCCTACTTGTCTCTGTAACCTTGATAAATAATAATTATCTTTGTTACCATTTACTGGTATGTACCTTATGAGATACATCCAGGTAAATGTAACTTTCCACAATTATTATTATTATTATTATTATTATTATTATTATTATTATTATTATTATTATAGTTCGTACGGCCTTGTTGCAGAACCGGTCATATACACACTGATTGTTTTCTTCTCTTGGCAAAGTTCTCGCTGCACACAGTGAGGGTCTGGGTTCGATTCCCGGCAAACCCGGCAAAAGGGTGGAAACCGGTTGTCCATGTTCACTCATCAGCAAAATGGGTACCTGGGTGTTAGTGGGCTGGTGTGGGTCGCATCCTGGGACAAAATTGACCTAATTTGCCCGAAATGCTCTGCATAAGCGGCTTTCTGTATCGTAGTATGTCATTGATGTCAGCTAAAACTGTATACTTTGTACTTGTACTTGTAGAAATATATTTTATTATTATTATTATTATTATTATTATTATTATTATTATTATTATTATATTATTATTATTATATTATTATATTATTATTATTATTATTATTAATATTATTATTATTATTATAACGTATTTTCACAACATGTAAGCATGAGACATGTATGTCAGCACATACACACAATATATATATATATATATATATATATATATATATATATAGATATATATATATATATATATATATATATATATATATATATATATATATATAGATATATATCGTGCCGAATTGGTAAAACTGGTCAATTAGCAAGAACTCATTTAAAATTAAGTCCTTTCTAAAATTTTCTCTTATGCGTTTCAAGACATTTTTTAATTTATATTAATTAAAATTTAAGAATTTTGTTCCAAAAGAACCTTAGAAAACTTATCTAATCTTATTTTAACAGGCGCAGTTTAATTCAGCATAATCCAACTAAATATATTTTACATAAGTTTACAATAATTTAATAATAAACAAAAAATGAAATATATCTTTTTCGTTAGGTTCAGAATGATTTTTGCGAAATTACTGCATACACAAATTTTCGCTTGCCTTATTCGGCAAGAAGAGCTTTGGTATTAAAGCCAAAATAGCAAGTTTTATGTATTCGGCACGACATAAACCACAAAATGTGGTTTATGGCATTCTGTGGAGAAGTTTTGTCTTCCTATAGTAATGTGTTCATCTGAACACATTACTGTACACCATCCCGGGCTCATGTCTACACCACACATCTCTCCACTATACACACTCTCTACCCATCACTGTGGGAATTAACAACGTCTCAATAAACAGCCATAAACCACCCACACCACCTCATTAACGAGGTATCATACCTTCCAGGGGCGGCGCCCCCCACTCCTACACAATATACGAATATGAATTCGGAATAAAATATAAAGATAATGAAATAACCCATAAATAAATATTATTTTAATATAACAATTAATCGAAAATTAAACATATGTAATAAAAAGAAAGAAATAATAATTTCATTTAAATATTTTAATAATTATTATATAGGTTTTTGAGAGCATTAATTATATATATTAAGTTACAGTATTAATATATTTGAAAAGAGAAACTGAACAATTATTAAGATATAATTGTTTAAAATACAACTAAGTTGCGCTAACGTATATTTTGTTTTTTTTTTAATAAATAATTTTGAAAAAAGTAATAAGCACAATTATTGCAGGACGAATATTCTTTTTTGTTTACACCTTTGAAGTCCTCGCCACGCAATTTGAAATTATATATAAAAATTATATATAATAATATTCGTGAAATAGTCAACGGCTGGATTAATAGTCTCTGAGCAGAATTTTGGGGCGTTTTCTGTTGTTTCATGATGTCTGCTGGCGACGACTTCTGTTGAAAATGTTTGTATAGGCGCCTTCTTGATAGAGTTTTTATTTATACTCTCCTGGTGTCACAGTCTTCTTGATAGTTTCTATGTATACTCTCCTGGTGTCACAGTCTTCTTGATAGTTTCTATGTATACTCTCCTGGTGTCACAGTCTTGATGGTGTCTTTATGTATACTCTCCTGGTGTCACATTCTTCTTGATAATTTCTATGTATACTCTCCTGGTGTCACATTCTTGATGGTGTCTTTATGTATACTCTCCTGGTGTCACATTCTTCTTGATAATTTCTATGTATACTCTCCTGGTGTCACAGTCTTCTTGATAATTTCTATGTATACTCGCCTGGTGTCACATTCTTGATGGTGTCTTTATGTATACTCTCCTGGTGTCACATTCTTGATGGTGTCTTTATGTATACTCTCCTGGTGTCACAGTCTTCTTGATAGTTTCTATGTATACTCTCCTGGTGTCACAGTCTTCTTGATAGTTTCTATATATACTCTCCTGGTGTCACAGTCTTCTTGATAGTTTCTATGTATACTCTCCTGGTGTCACAGTCTTCTTGATAATTTCTATGTATACTCTCCTGGTGTCACATTCTTGATGGTGTCTTTATGTATACTCTCCTGGTGTCACAGTCTTCTTGATAGTTTCTATGTATACTCTCCTGGTGTCACAGTCTTCTTGATAATTTCTATGTATACTCTCCTGGTGTCACAGTCTTCTTGATAGTTTCTATGTATACTCTCCTAGTGTCACAGTCTTCTTGATAGTTTCTATGTATACTCTCCTAGTGTCACAGTCTTCTTGATAGTTTCTATGTATACTCTCCTGGTGTCACAGTCTTCTTGATAGTTTCTATGTATACTCTCCTGGTGTCACAGTCTTCTTGATAGTTTCTATGTATACTCTCCTGGTGTCACAGTCTTCTTGATAGTTTCTATGTATACTCTCCTGGTGTCACAGTCTTCTTGATAGTTTCTATGTATACTCTCCTGGTGTCACAGTCTTCTTGATAGTTTCTATGTATACTCTCCTGGTGTCACAGTCTTCTTGATAGTTTCTATGTATACTCTCCTGGTGTCAGTCTTCTTGACGGTGTCTTTATGTATACTCTCCTGGTGTATTCTTACACTGGTGATGGTGCCTCACACTATTAAAATCTTCATCTTTCGCCAGCTTCATCCTACACCAGCTTCATCCTACACCAGCTTCATCCTACACCAGCTTCATCCTTTACCAGCTTCATCCTACACCAGCTTCATCCTTTACCAGCTTCATCCTACACCAGCTTCATCCTTTACCAGCTTCATCCTACACCAGCTTCATCCTTTACCAGGTTCATCCTACACCAGCTTCGTTCTACACCAACTTCATCTTACAAAGGTAGCCACCGATGCCTGCAGCGAAGACACAGCCGTCAGGGGAGGCAGCGAGGGTGTTAGGACAGCCTGGCAGGGTGCAGGGTGTGGTGGTGAGTGGTGCCAGGGTGTGTAGGTCCCACACCCTGGCTGTGTTGTCCCAGCCTGCTGACACTAATCTGTCCTCACTCATACCTGCCAGGCTGGTGATGATCATCGCGTGACCCTGGTCAACAAGAAGACTTTATCAGCAGTAAGAAGACTTTTACAGATTAAGGAAGACTTTACTGATTAAACAGACTTTTAAGAAGACTTTTACGGATTACACAGATTTTTAAGGAGACTGTTCAGAGTAAGAAGACTTTTAGGAATAAAGTAATTTATTTACATTAAGAAGAACACTTTTTTGAGATTAACAAAATCTACTGAGATTAAATGGACTTTCTTTGAGTTAAAAGAAAAAGACTTCGTATTAAGATTTTATTGAGATTAAGAAGAATATGTTGATAAAACACATGTGCAACAGTGAGGTATCATTACTCAGAAGTGTTACGCTTACACAGTAGACGTCTTCAGTCGAGTTGAGACTATGGAGGAAAGCTCTTCTCCCGGTCGAGGGACTGACCACCTCAAAACTACGTCTTTAATAATAATACGTATTTTTATTTCTACAAGTACATGTACGAAGTATACAGTTCTAGCTGACATAAATGACACACTACTATATAGAAAGCCACTTGTTATGCAGAGCATTTCTGGCAAATTAGGTCAATTTTGTCCGAGTATGTGACGCACTACAGTCGACTAACCCATTTTTACTGATGGGTGAACAGGAACAACAGGTGTAAAGAAATACACCCAATGTTTCCACCCTTGCCGGGAGTCGAACTCGGACGAACAGCGTGTGAAGAGAGAGCTTTTGCCACCTGGCCACGGGTCTGGTGGCCCGTGTAGGGTGATGAACTGATTACATCGTCTTCACATCTCTATCGCTTCTGTTGCCTCTGTACTCGACTGAAGAAGTCAACTGTGTAGGCGAAACATTTCTAAATAAAGATAATTGTAGCACATATATCTTACTTAACAACCTGTCGGTACTATAACATACAGTTTTTATATTCATTAAGAAGACTTTACTGTGACTGAGAAGAGTAATGAGATTAAGAAGACGACTGTCTTATTAAGATCAAGAAGATTTTACTAGGATCAAGAATACTGTTTTACTGGGATTAAGAATACTTTACTGGGATCAAGAAGACTTTTCCGAATTAAATGGATATTATCCATATTAAGAAGACTTTATAAGATCAAGATTTTTTTTTCAGATAACACTGACGTTTTTCATACTAAGCAGAAAGCTTTATTAGGTACGTGAAAACTTAGTCTGATGCGTCATCAAGCCAGACTAAGCCAGGAAAGCCAGTGTGGCTTATCACTGCTGGGTGTCCCCTCACCCCATATTTATTTAAAGAGGAAGCGCTAAACCCGTAGGAATTACAGTGCCTGGGGGAATGCAAGTCCGTGAGGTTCCCCTCTTAAGAACATAAGAACATAAGAACGAAGGAACACTGCAGAAGGCCTACTGGCCCATGCGAGGCAGGTCCAAGTCTCCTACCGGCTTAAGCCAATGCACCCAACCAAGTCAGGTCAGGTCACATTGACTTAAGGGAGGAACACGGCAACCGACCTGTTAGCACAAGCTATCAGGTCTAACTCACACCCACCCACATCTACTCATGTATTTATCCAACCTATTTTTAAAGCTACACAACGTTCTGGCCTCTATAACGGTACTTGGAAGTTTGTTCCACTCATCCACAACTCTATTACCAAACCAGTACTTTCCTATATCCTTCCTGAATCTGAATTTTTCCAACTTAAAACCATTGCTGCGAGTCCTGTCTAGGCTAGATATTTTCAGCACACTATTTACATCCCCTTTATTTATTCCTGTCTTCCATTTATACACCTCAATCATATCCCCCCTAATTCTACGTCTTTCTAGAGAGTGCAGTTTCAGGGCCCTTAGTCTATCCTCATAGGGAAGGTTTCTGATACATGGGATCATCTTTGTCATCCTCCTTTGTACATTTTCCAGAGAATTTATATCCATTCTGTAATACGGTGACCAAAACTGTGCAGCATAATCTAAATGAGGCCTAACCAAGGATGTATAGAGTTGAAGAACAACCTGAGGACTCCTATTATTTATGCTTCTTGATATGAAGCCAAGGATTCTATTAGCTTTATTGCGAACACTTATGCACTGTTGTCTTGGTTTCAGATTACTGCTAACCAGAACTCCTAAATCTTTTTCGCAATCCGTAATATTAAGATCTACATTATTTAGTTTATATGTGGCATGGTTATTGTCCTGTCCAACATTTAGAACTTTGCATTTGTCTATATTAAACTGCATCTGCCACTTCTCCGACCACTGCATCAGTCTATTCAAATCTTCCTGGAGTGCTCGAATGTCCTCGTCAGAATGAATTCGACGGCCTATTTTGGTGTCATCGGCAAACTTGCCGATGTCGCTCTTTATGCCCTCATCTATGTCGTTTATGTAGACTGTGAACAGCAGGGGGCCCAACACTGACCCCTGTGGAACACCGCTCGTGACGCTTCCCCACTCTGATTTCTCCCCATTTATGCAAACTCTCTGCTGCCTATTTGTCAACCATGCCTCTATCCAGGAAACAATTTCTCCTCCTATTCCATGTGCTTTAATTTTCCTCAATAGTCTCTGATGTGGGACCCTGTCAAAAGCCTTACTGAAGTCCATATACACAATATCATATTCATTACCATGATCTACCTCCTCAAATACCTTAGTGAAAAAAGTTAATAAATTCGTAAGGCAGGAACGCCCCTTTGTAAAACCATGCTGAGATTCGTTGATTAATTTATGCTTTTCAAGATGGCTACGAACTGCCTCGGCAATTATTGATTCCATAAATTTTCCCACTATGGAGGTTAGGCTTATTGGTCTATAGTTCGAAGCTAAGGACCTGTCACCTGTTTTGAAAATAGGTATCACATTTGCCATTTTCCACTTATCTGGCACCATGCCAGTTTGTAGTGATATGTTGAAAAGATTAGCCAAAGGTGTGCTAAGCTCCTCTTTACATTCCTTTAGAACCCTTGCATACAGTTCATCAGGGCCTGGGGATTTGTTAGGTTTTAATTTATCTATTTGCCTAAGGACCATGTCACTTGTGACCCTAATAGTGCACAGTTTATTATCGTCCTGTTCTACATAATTTATCATTACTGGAATATCGCTGGTATCCTCCTGTGTAAAAACTGAGAGGAAGTATGTGTTAAAAATTCTACACATTTCCTTATCACTGTCAGTGAGCTGACCCGAGGAACTTTTGAGTGGGCCTATCTTATCCCTGATCTTACTTCTGTATACCTGAAAGAATCCTTTTGGGTTAGTCTTCGATTCTTTTGCAACTTTAACCTCATAATCTCTTTTTGCTTTTCTAATTCCCTTTTTTATTTCTCTCTTTAACTGAATATATCGATTTCTTAATTGCCCCTCTCCTCTTTTGATTTGCCTATATATGCCTCTCTTTTGACCAATCAGATATTTTAATCTATTGTTCATCCATTTAGGATCATTTTTGTTTGATCTGATTTCCCTATTTGGAACATAATTTGACTGAGCAGCTAGAACTATGCCCTGGAAAGCATCATATCGGCAACCATCACCACCTACCTGACCCTTAGTCAGGTCATTCCAGTTCAGCCCACCTAAGTAATTTTTCAGTCCTATGAAATCAGCCAAGCGAAAGTCAGGGACGGAGACTTGATTGCCATTATTAGGGGAATTCCATGATATATTAAAACTTAGTGATTTGTGATCACTCTCCCCAAGCTCATCATTAACCTCAAGATTATTAATTAGTGTTTCCCTACTGGCAAGAACCAAGTCAAGGAGGTTATTTCCCCTAGTTGGCTCTGTCACAAACTGTTTTAAAAAACAATCCTGGATCGTATCAAGAAAGTCACCCGACTCTAAATTTCCTGTCAAATTGCTCCAGTCAATCTGTCTATAGTTGAAATCTCCCATTAGCACAACATTTTCGTATGTAGATGCCTTACGAATTTTGTCCCATAGAAGTTTACTGCACTCCCTATCAAGATTTGGGGCCCTGTAAATCACACCCAAAATTAGTTTTTCTCGGCCCTCGAGAAGCTGTAACCAAACAGATTCAGTGGCTGACGCTTCTAATTTAATATCTTGTCTAACACAACAATTTAAATTGTCTCTGACATACATCGCTACTCCACCACCTTTCCTGTTGACCCTGTCAGTGTGGAATAATTTATAGCCTTGTATGTGACATTCAGAGGGCATCTCTCTATCTTTCAGATTGAGCCAGGTCTCTGTTATAGCAATAATATCTATGTTTCCTGCACTTGCAATTAATCTTAGCTCATCTATCTTATTTCTAACACTCCTGCTATTAGTATAGTAAACCTTAAGGGAGCTAGTCCCTTGCTGCCCTCTGCTGTCCCCCTTTGTTTGCTGACCTGTTCTATTGTCTTTATTTATAACTTCATGCTGAATGCCTTTTATACATTTACTGTTTCCAACCCTAGTGTTGCAACCTGCTTGTTTCCCACACACACCCATACCTCTATCTTCCATCAGTTTAAAATCATAGGCATTTCACCAATGGCCTTCTCAATCGAGTCTGCAAGTGCTACCACCCCTGACCCAGGGGAAGGATGAGTGACGTTCCTGGACCCTGACTTGGGCCAGTGGGTGTGGGTTGGACTTACCTAGCATGGACCAGTAGGCCTGCTGCAGTGCTCTTTCTTATGTTATCAAGAGCTTTCTGAGAGCCATTAAGGGGAGGTCCTGTCCCAGGACGCGACCCCCCCCTCACATCACAACAGGGGGGGAAGTGAGGAATCGGGGAGGAGGGGGAGGGAAGGGGAAAAAGCGGGATGACTGAGGGAAGAGAGAGAGAGGAGGGGGAAGGTAAGAACATAAGAACGAAGGAACAGTGCAGCAGGCCTACTGGCCCATGCGAGGCAGGTCCAAGTCTCCTACCGGCTTAAGCTAATGCACCCAACCTAGTCAGGTCAGGTCACATTGACTTAAGGGAGGAACATGGCAACCTGGTAGCACAAGCTATCAGGTCCAACTCACACCCACCCACACCCACTCATGTATTTATCCAACCTATTTTTAAAGCTACACAACGTTCTGGCCTCTATAACTGTACTTGGGAGTTTGTTCCACTCATCCACAACTCTATTACCAAACCAGTACTGTGTAGGGGTAATGAAGAAGTAGGTGAGAGAGAACACAGACAGGTAGAGACATAGAAGAGAGAAAGAGAGAGAGAGACACACAATTACGGTACAAAAAAACATATATTTAAACAACACAAAAATACAATACATCTTGCTATACATTTTTCACTCTATTTACACCATCAAAAACAAACACGTGGGTCACGCTCGCTAATGTAACATTCAATAATTGGTATCAGGGCCATTTATAGTGCGAGGCAGGGTTTTTATGGTATGAAATAGGGCCATTTATGGTGTGAAATAGGGTAATTTATGGTGCGAGAGGTTTTTTATGGTGTGAAATAATTCCATTTATGGTGTGAAATGGGGCCATTTATGGTGCGAAATAGGGTAATTTATGGTGCGAGACAGGTTTTTATGGTGTCAAATAGGGTCAATTTATGGTTTAAAATAGGGTCATTTATAATGTGCAATGAGGCCATATATGGTGTGTATTTGGGTCATATATAGTGTGTGTTAGGGTCATATATAGTGTATTAGGGCCATTGCTAATATTGTGTTACTGATGTAATTTTGTCTACGCTCCTTGTAATAGTAATGCCTAGTAAAAAATAATAAACATTGCCGAACTCGCCCATGCTAAGCAGGATCAACTCACGCCCACTCCCGTGTCCGTCCAACCTATATTTAAGGATTATTTCCCTCCTCACTCATCCACAACTATAATTTGTGCCACAAACTCATCATAGAGGCAGTAGTATTTTTTTTTTTTTTTTTTTTTTTTTTTTTTTTTTTTTTTTTTTTTTTTTTTTTTTTTTTTTTTTTTTTATTATCACACCGGCCGATTCCCACCAAGGCAGGGTGGCCCGAAAAAGAAAAACTTTCACCATCATTCACTCCATCACTGTCTTGCCAGAAGGGTGCTTTACACTACAGTTTTTAAACTGCAACATTAACACCCCTCCTTCAGAGTGCAGGCACTGTACTTCCCATCTCCAGGACTCAAGTCCGGCCTGCCGGTTTCCCTGAATCCCTTCATAAATGTTACTTTGCTCACACTCCAACAGCACGTCAAGTATTAAAAACCATTTGTCTCCATTCACTCCTATCAAACACGCTCACGCATGCCTGCTGGAAGTCCAAGCCCCTCGCACACAAAACCTCCTTTACCCCCTCCCTCCAACCCTTCCTAGGCCGACCCCTACCCCGCCTTCCTTCCACTACAGACTGATACACTCTTGAAGTCATTCTGTTTCGCTCCATTCTCTCTACATGTCCGAACCACCTCAACAACCCTTCCTCAGCCCTCTGGACAACAGTTTTGGTAATCCCGCACCTCCTCCTAACTTCCAAACTACGAATTCTCTGCATTATATTCACACCACACATTGCCCTCAGACATGACATCTCCACTGCCTCCAGCCTTCTCCTCGCTGCAACATTCATCACCCACGCTTCACACCCATATAAGAGCGTTGGTAAAACTATACTCTCATACATTCCCCTCTTTGCCTCCAAGGACAAAGTTCTTTGTCTCCACAGACTCCTAAGTGCACCACTCACTCTTTTTCCCTCATCAATTCTATGATTCACCTCATCTTTCATAGACCCATCCGCTGACACGTCCACTCCCAAATATCTGAATACGTTCACCTCCTCCATACTCTCTCCCTCCAATCTGATATTCAATCTTTCATCACCTAATCTTTTTGTTATCCTCATAACCTTACTCTTTCCTGTATTCACCTTTAATTTTCTTCTTTTGCACACCCTACCAAATTCATCCACCAATCTCTGCAACTTCTCTTCAGAATCTCCCAAGAGCACAGTGTCATCAGCAAAGAGCAGCTGTGACAACTCCCACTTTGTGTGTGATTCTTTATCTTTTAACTCCACGCCTCTTGCCAAGACCCTCGCATTTACTTCTCTTACAACCCCATCTATAAATATATTAAACAACCACGGTGACATCACACATCCTTGTCTAAGGCCTACTTTTACTGGGAAAAAATTTCCCTCTTTCCTACATACTCTAACTTGAGCCTCACTATCCTCGTAAAAACTCTTCACTGCTTTCAGTAACCTACCTCCTACACCATACACTTGCAACATCTGCCACATTGCCCCCCTATCCACCCTGTCATACGCCTTTTCCAAATCCATAAATGCCACAAAGACCTCTTTAGCCTTATCTAAATACTGTTCACTTATATGTTTCACTGTAAACACCTGGTCCACACACCCCCTACCTTTCCTAAAGCCTCCTTGTTCATCTGCTATCCTATTCTCCGTCTTACTCTTAATTCTTTCAATTATAACTCTACCATACACTTTACCAGGTACACTCAACAGACTTATCCCCCTATAATTTTTGCACTCTCTTTTATCCCCTTTGCCTTTATACAAAGGAACTATGCATGCTCTCTGCCAATCCCTAGGTACCTTACCCTCTTCCATACATTTATTAAATAATTGCACCAACCACTCCAAAACTATATCCCCACCTGCTTTTAACATTTCTATCTTTATCCCATCAATCCCGGCTGCCTTACCCCCTTTCATTTTACCTACTGCCTCACGAACTTCCCCCACACTCACAACTGGCTCTTCCTCACTCCTACAAGATGTTATTCCTCCTTGCCCTATACACGAAATCACAGCTTCCCTATCTTCATCAACATTTAACAATTCCTCAAAATATTCCTTCCATCTTCCCAATACCTCTAACTCTCCATTTAATAACTCTCCTCTCCTATTTTTAACTGACAAATCCATTTGTTCTCTAGGCTTTCTTAACTTGTTAATCTCACTCCAAAACTTTTTCTTATTTTCAACAAAATTTGTTGATAACATCTCACCCACTCTCTCATTTGCTCTCTTTTTACATTGCTTCACCACTCTCTTAACTTCTCTCTTTTTCTCCATATACTCTTCCCTCCTTGCATCACTTCTACTTTGTAAAAACTTCTCATATGCTAACTTTTTCTCCCTTACTACTCTCTTTACATCATCATTCCACCAATCGCTCCTCTTCCCTCCTGCACCCACTTTCCTGTAACCACAAACTTCTGCTGAACACTCTAACACTACATTTTTAAACCTACCCCATACCTCTTCGACCCCATTGCCTATGCTCTCATTAGCCCATCTATCCTCCAATAGCTGTTTATATCTTACCCTAACTGCCTCCTCTTTTAGTTTATAAACCTTCACCTCTCTCTTCCCTGATGCTTCTATTCTCCTTGTATCCCATCTACCTTTTACTCTCAGTGTAGCTACAACTAGAAAGTGATCTGATATATCTGTGGCCCCTCTATAAACATGTACATCCTGAAGTCTACTCAACAGTCTTTTATCTACCAATACATAATCCAACAAACTACTGTCATTTCGCCCTACATCATATCGTGTATACTTATTTATCCTCTTTTTCTTAAAATATGTATTACCTATAACTAAACCCCTTTCTATACAAAGTTCAATCAAAGGGCTCCCATTATCATTTACACCTGGCACCCCAAACTTACCTACCACACCCTCTCTAAAAGTTTCTCCTACTTTAGCATTCAAGTCCCCTACCACAATTACTCTCTCACTTGGTTCAAAGGCTCCTATACATTCACTTAACATCTCCCAAAATCTCTCTCTCTCCTCTGCATTCCTCTCTTCTCCAGGTGCATACACGCTTATTATGACCCACTTCTCGCATCCAACCTTTACTTTAATCCACATAATTCTTGAATTTACACATTCATATTCTCTTTTCTCCTTCCATAACTGATCATTTAACATTACTGCTACCCCTTCCTTTGCTCTAACTCTCTCAGATACTCCAGATTTAATCCCATTTATTTCCCCCCACTGAAACTCTCCTACCCCCTTCAGCTTTGTTTCGCTTAGGGCCAGGACATCCAACTTCTTTTCATTCATAACATCAGCAATCATCTGTTTCTTGTCATCCGCACTACATCCACGCACATTTAAGCAACCCAGTTTTATAAAGTTTTTCTTCTTCTCTTTTTTAGTAATTGTATACAGGAGAAGGGGTTACTAGCCCATTGCTCCCGGCATTTTAGTCGCCTCATACGACACGCATGGCTTACGGAGGAAAGATTCTTTTCCACTTCCCCATGGACAATAGAAGAAATAAAAAAGAACAAGAGCTATTTAGAAAAAGGAGAAAAACCTAGATGTATGTATATATATATATGCATGTGCGTGTCTGTGAAGTGTGACCAAAGTGTAAGTAGGAGTAGCAAGATATCCCTGTAGTAGTATATATGTAACTATTAATAATAGCTGTAATTATAATCATGTTTTTTTTAAAGGGGTGGACGGGTAAGCCAGCGGAAGTCCTACCAGGAGTCTACCTGGACGTTATTCCGGGGATCAACGCCCCCGCGGCCCGGTCCACGACCAGGCCTCCCGGTGGATCAGGGCCTGATCAACCAGGCGGTTACTGCTGGCGCACATAGTCCAACGTACGAACCACAGCCCGGCTGATCCGGCAATGACTTTAGGTATCTGTACAGCTCCCTCTTGAAGGCAGCCAGGGGTCTATTGGTAATTCCCCTAATGCTTGGCGGGAGGCTGTTGAACAGTCTTGGGCCCTGGAAACTTATGGTGCTTATTCTTAGTGTACCAATGGCGCCCCTACTTTAATTGGGGGCATTTTGCATCGCCAGTCCAGTCTTTTACTTTCTTAGGGAGTGATTTCTGGGTGCAGATTCGGGACCATTCCTTCCAGGATTTTCAAAGTGTAGATTATGATACATTTCTCTCTCCTGCGTTCCAACGAGTACAAGTCAAGTGCTTCCAAGCGTTCCCAAGTAGTTCAGGTGCTTGATAGAACTTATACGTGCAGATGACCAAAAGCTCCAGCTGCGGGTCCTCATATTAATTAAGACCCGCGTCAGGTAACACTTGTCCGGTTTCCTGACAAACCTTACATAACTTAGAGGCAGTAATGTTAAGAATTACGAAGGCCTATACTGGGTATGTTTTCACGAGCCAGTGGCGCCAGTCTCCCATATGTGTGGGGAGAGACTAGCCCAAGCCTAGCATTACTACTCATTATTATTATTATTATAATCAAGGGGGAAGCGCTAAACCCGGAGGATTATACAGCGCCTCGGGGGGGGGGGGGATGTGGAAGGCATTCAGGCTTAATTCGGGGAACTGGAGCACAGATCCAATTCCCTAAATCAAGAGCCCCTCACCAACATCAAGGAACCTTCCTTGAGGGGTTTACTACTCTCA
>NC_091349.1:11303440-11458440 GCF_038502225.1 Cherax quadricarinatus
ACATACCCATCCTATGGGAGGTAATCATACCATACCCATCCTATGAGTGGCAGTCACAACATACCCATCCTGTTGGGGGTCGTAGCACCATACCCATCCTGTGGGAGGTAGTCACAACATACCCATCCTTTGGGAGGTAGTCACAACATACCCATCCTGGGGGAGGTAGTCACAACATACCCATCCTGTGGGAGGTAGTCACAACATACCCATCCTGTGGGAGGTAGTCACAACATACCCATCCTGTGGGAGGTAGACTAGTGTCACAATACAGTGGCTGGAACAATTAACCAAAAACTAGCACTTATGAGAGAAACCTCATGCCGATGTTTCGCCCAGGCCTGAACCATTGTCAAGTCACAACAGAGGTAATAAATGTAGAGAAGATCTGCTGGCAATATAATAGGGTGGTGGTAATAATAGTAGTAGTAGCAGTAGTAACAGTAGTAACAGTAGTAGTAGTAATAGTAGTCGTAGTAGTGGTAACAGTAGCAATAACAGTAGTAGCGGCAGCAGTAGTGGCATTATTATAATGGGGAGCGCTAAACCCGTAGGATTATACAGCGCATGTGGGGGGGATGGAAGGTATTCAGACTCAATTCAGGATACTGGAGCACAGATCCAATTCCCTAGATCAAGAGCCCCTCACCAGCGTCAAGGAACCTCCCTTGAAGGGAGCAGTAGTGGTAGTGGTAGTAGTATTAAAACTAATAGAAGTCGTAGTAGTGGTAGCAGTAATAGTAGTAGTAGTAGTAGTAATAGAAGCAGTAGTAGTAGCGGTAGTAGTAGTAATAAAGTAGTGATAGTAGTAGTAATCGTAGCAGTAGTAGTAGTAATAGTAATAGTTGTAGTAGCAGCAGTAACAATAGTAGCAGTAATAGTAGTAGTAGCATCAGTTTCAGCAGCAGCAGCAGTAATAGTAGTAGCAGTAGTAGTAGTAGTAGTAGTAGTAGTAGTAGTAGTAGTAGTAGTAGTAGTAGTAGCAGAGGTAGCAGGAGCAGTAAAGGGTAAACGCTCAGAGAAGCACCTCAGATACACTGGTCCACACCAAAGCAGAATTTTTTTTTTCTCTCCTCCTTCGTGACCTCCGTATCGGTGACTCTCAATTTCTCGACTCTTAAAATCTCTACTCTTCGCAGCTCCTCTCGTCTTGGCTATCCTATCGAGTTCATAAACTCTGCCTCTCTCGTGCTAAATGGAGTTTCTCCTCTTCCCAAACTCGATCCTCTTGTAACATCTGCCCTTTGCCTCTCTTACATTTCCAGTCTTCAGATCTTAACAACAGCCTCCGTCCTGTAGACATCAAACTTGCTTTTCGTCAGACTAATACACTTCGCAGGAATCTTGTTCATGCTTCTCCAGTCACTGATGCTTATATTCCCGTTACTGCTCCTCTTGCTTGTCTCCAATACTTTGGTGAAACTGGCCACTTCTTTTCTGACAGATGTAAAGAGTACAAAAGATGTCTTCGCCCAGCCGACAAAGCAATGTTTTTTTTCTGTCGGGTCAGAGATTACAGCCATCGTATTAACTAGTCCTCTGCTAAAACCATATAGCCTTCAAAGACGTCATCTTCAGCCCTCATATAAAACAGTCCTAACCTGTATCTTACTCTTGTCTTTGTTTCTGTACATGCCTCCCGTTTGTAGTACATAGTCAAAATGCTCTAATTTTTCATAGCACTAGTGACTTGACCTGACCTCTCCCTTTTCCTCTCATCTTGACCTGTCTTCTGCTTTGTCTTTGCTTTCCCTTCTTAATTCTTTCCTTTCGTAATTCTTTTTCTTTCCAGCCTGGGCCAGTTGGCCTACTGTAGTTCCCCTCTACAATCTTGGGGACAGGTCTTAGTACTTAGATACTTCAGTCGCCACTACTTAGAAGTCTAATTCACTCTCAATATTCTATCACTGGTCCTGCGTGACATTTGCCAGTAAATCTCCCGCAATGTTCCTGTTCCTTTTGCCCATTTTGTACTGCTACTGTCACTACTACTTTCTTCCCAGTATCCCAGTCGTAGTGCTTTCTGGCATTCTCTACTTTTCTTGCCTTTTGTGACCTGACATGAATTGAAACGTCGTCATAAGGATCTTCTCCTAATTACTTTTTTTAGGGGGGGGGATGAACCGTCGGAGGTAGTCACCCCATAACCCATCCTGTGGGAGGTAGTCACCCCCATAACCCATCCTGTGGGTGGTATTCACGCATTCTGTGAGAGGCAAACAAAAGGTGACGTAAGTATATATAGGCCCAGAGACAGAGTTGCATCTACCCTAAACACTACACCTACCCCTGCTAAGAACCTAGCTACCACGACTAATGAACCTAACTACCCCTGCTAAGAACTAACTACCACTGCTAAGAATCTAACTGCAGCTGCTAATAAGCTGATTAATTATTATTATGAAAGAAATATTCCTCTAAATGTAGCACTGTCAACGCGCGTGAAGACATTACACACGAAGATCAAACTTTTACCGGGACAAGTTCCTCTGAGTAAGAGTTTGATAAATCTCTACACTGAGTGAGACACGACTTTATAAAGCTCCACACGGAGGAAACATTGACATGAAGTCATACACAACGAAGAAACATTTACTTGATAAAGCTCTATATAAAAAGAGAAACACTGACTTAATAAAGCTGTATACAGAGCAAAGCACTGATTGGTTAAGTTCTACACAAAGCCAAACATTGACTAGATTACTATGATATGATGCTTATGGCTGCAATGCATAAAAGCTATTTTAAATTATTGAGTCAAAATGTACCGTATTTTTCGGCATATAAGGCGCACGATTATATGAGAAATACAATACGTTGTTTTCAAGCAGTTGTAACGTAACGTTAGTAAACAACTGCTAAAGCGTAACCCAAGTCTACCCTTACTCTTACTTTGAACTTATAAGGCGCAGGGTGATTTTCCATGATTTTTTTTTATGAGAAAAAAGCACGCCTTATATGCCGGAAAATACAATACGTCTGAATATTTGTTTCCTGTTCGTCTGTAATATTCGAAGCTGGGAAGTTCCAGAGAAAAATAAATAATAGCATGTTCCTGACATATATATATAACTGTCAGGAACATGCTATTACTGCTTACTGTTAGTGTGTGGGGGTAGGAAGGTGGATGTGTCTGTGTTCTGGAACGCATCAGGGAACGTGTCCATTACATGTACACCTTTTGTTTGTTTCGTCTTTGGCTACTCGACTGCTTGTCTAATGCATCATAACATTTCAAACGTAATTGTAATTGCCCAATAATTTTAGTCACTTTTCTGTGGTGTGTTGTGATGTCAGTTACTGCTAACTGGGCGTAACTTCTCTCTATCTATCTATCTAGGAGGAGGGATCACTACGTGTTGGCGTCTTTGACCAGGTTTAGATAGGTTGATAGTCTTTATCTATTTAAGAATTACTGTCACCAGTGTGTATATATATATATATATATATATATATATATATATATATATATATATATATAGTTTTTTATTACCCAGTACTGGAATACCGTAATGTTTTATTAAATTTTATTTATAAAGACTGAAAACGTAAGTATATATACAATGAGGCCTCTCAGCGAGTACACACTGACAGTTTAGTGTATTCCCTTTTTTCTAGGATTTAAATATTCTAGACGTAGTTTATTGGTGACGTGGAGCCTTAATGAGTCCCGTGTAATCTATAGGCTTTAAACTCTTTTAACCAACTAAACTGTTCTATACTCTAGTGTAAACAATAAATGCATGTATCACTAAAAAATGGAAAGCTCTAAACCAGTATGGGTCATATAGAGCTTGGGGGATGGGATGTAATTAGAGAAAGGGGACCTTTAAGTTCTAAAATCAAGAGCTCTTTACTAGCATCAAGGCCCCTATCCCCCCGTCTGTCTGATGGGAGGAGCTTGGGAAAGGATGTAGAGTACAGGGGTGTTGAGGGTAACATTGTGCTGGGCTCACCAGTGCGTTGTTGGTGCACGGGAGGAGGAATTGGATAGGAAGAGGAGGAGGGGAGGAAGGAGGAGGATGCATGGGATAAGAGGAGGAGGAGACATAAGGCTATTCTGAGAGATGGTAACTCCCATATAATAATAACTCCAGCTCCGACGGAAGTGAACCTTTAAAGATCTAAACACTGATGAACCACTTATGGAATATTTAACGATATCCTCACTGCCCCACCTTAACACAACACTACCACCTTAACACAACACACTACCACCTAAACACAACACTGCCACCTAAATGCATCACGTACCACCTACCTCACCCTTGTCATCTCCAGCAAACACACTGGTACCATTGGTAGCCAGCTTCCTTACAGACTCCTCGTGTGGCGATAGTGTCTTCTTCAGCTGAAAGGTGTTTACATCCCAGCTCTTCACGGTGGCATCCACGGAGCACGTGAAGAGCGTGTTACCGAGCACCAGCAGGTCGTTCACACCGTAGTCGTGCGCCTGGAACTCGTGCAGCAGTTTCAGGTCGTGGTGATCCCAGACCTGAAAGAAACAGATTTCAGACATGATTTGTTTTAGATGTGAAGAGTTAAAAACTCTCAGGCCATACAGCGAAGTGGTGATTGCATGGAGGTTATAAGGGTTTTATTGGTGAGAGGTAACGAGAAGTTATAGTGGTGACAAGTTATGAGGGGCTATAGTGGTGGTATAGCAGAAGTTATGAGGGTGATAAAACAGAGGTAACGAGGGGTTATAGTGGTGATATAATGGAAGTTATGAGGGTGATAGAACAAGAGAAAACGAGGGTTTATAGTGGTGATAGATCAAGAGGAAACGTGGGGTTATAGTGGTGATTGAAGAAGTGTTAACGAGGGGTTATAATGGTGACAGAAGAGGTAACGAGAGTTATAGTGGTGATATAACAACAGGTAACAAGGGTTATAGCGGTGATAGAACATAAGATAACGATGGATATAGTGGTGATAGAACAAGTAAAGCCTTATGGCAAATAAAAGTCTCACTACCGTGGCTGAAACAATTCACAAATAACCCACAATTTTGGAAAGGATATTTCGATACGTCCTGTATTCGTAACCTGATAACGGTCCAGGAAGGACCGAAACGTCGTCTAAAGTTTCCAAATTGTGAGTTAGTTGTGAGTAACCTATATTACGTGGAATGCTATAGCAGGGCCAAGAGCTGAACTCTTCTTGTAGCTCCCCTTGTACCTCTTCATCTCACTCTTGTTTTTGTTGTTAATGACTTGATACAGGTCTTTTTTTTTCATAATAAGACCAATTCAGTAGTGCCAGCTCTAAGGCGTGGTAAGACTGTCTGAAGCTTCACATGAAGGTGTGACAGCCGTTGGTACAATGGTGGTCCAGGGAAGAAGTTGTGACCCCTGGCTTACATATGCTGGACGCGGGTCTTCTCGTTTGGCTCCTCTAATACAAATATCACACCTACCTTTTTCTTGACCTTTTGTATTTGTACAGTCTTCCTCACTGAACAGCGTCGTGCCACGGGTTTTACATAATGATGCGTTCACTGGCTCCTCGGAGTGTCCATGATTTAGAAATGGAGGTACCGTTAATTACCCTATACTTGGACCTCGCTTAGGCGTGGATGATTGTTGTCAGGAAATCAAGGTACCGTTGGCCATATGGCTGAGGCGAGACGGTTTACAGCAAACGATAGTGTTTGCTGTCTTGTTATTAAAAGAGGTGCAGCCACTGGCTGTTGACAGTGATAAGTTGATTGTGTTCTCATTCCGGTGTACAACACTGGCGAAGCTCCTGAAAATTCCAACTTGAAACCGGATTCCAGTGAGAGCGGACGAATGTGTTTCAATGATACCTAGCTGTACTGCATGCAGGGTTACAGACGTCTATTGAATTACGTGACTTCAATTTTACGATCCAGATACGGCATTTCATGGCCTCACGTCCTCCTCAGATTCTAGTCTGACCTTATGTCACCTAGGAACTTAGTCTGACCTTATCTTACATCCTTATTCTAGCCTAACCTGACATCAACCCAGCAATCTAGAATGACGTGATTCTATGTCTAACCTAACCTTAAGTCAACTCGGTAGTAACCTAGCCTACTCTGATCGAAGTCGCCATCCTAGCTTAACCCAACCAACTTTTACATCAGCCCAGTAAATTAGCCTAATCTTATCTAATCTAGCCTGACCCACTCTAACATCTTAGAAGCTCTACAGTTTCGTGACGTTAGGACCTTGACCTAACATCTCGTTTCTCTGTTGACCTAGCCTCCCCTTACTGACCTGACCTGACCTACCATAATTTTCTGACCTAACCTAATCTACCTGACTCGATCTACTTTGACCCTCCTGATCTGACTTGATCGACCTTGACCTTCCTGACCTAACCTGACATACCTTGACCTTGCCCCCAGCAGAGCAGGTGAGGACGCGAGCACCGTGTACCAACACAGCTTCAATGTCGTCACCAGGCCTGGGCACCAGCCTCTTGGGTCTGCTGAACTGTAAACAATAATGGTGAACAGTGTACAGGCTATTGTCCCTCACACACATGTCTTGCCTAAATAAGCCAAGTCCGCAAGCTTGCTTTGAAAAAGCACGAAACAAACACACACAATCGCACCTGTTGACCCATGTTAAGCAGATTCTTCCCGGACGAAGCTGAAAGTTAAAAATATTAACTGCCTCAGTCGTCTAAACTGTTTAATTAAAGTTGTCCACCCTATTATTTTTAAACTACTGCAGGTTAAATGGTGTTACAGCTCATTGTATATGTAAATATGTTATTGCAGCTTAAAGTGAAATACTCAACTACGGCCTAATGGTGGATCAAATCGACTATTGCAGCTTACTGATAGTTTAAATGAGATCACAGCTTAAAGCACGCTTTGAAAGCCTGATGCAGCCTAGTTTTTGTTAAAATATTCTACTGCAGCTTAATAAAAAATAAAATTGGCGAGCACAGATACAATATAAAATAGGCCATAACAAATAGATACAAGATAAAATAGTGTATAACAAATAAATATATATTAAAATAGGCTGGTACAGCTTATTGCACGTTAAAACAGGCTTCTCTAGGCTGTCTATTGTAATCAAAGATTTTAGAAATTATTATATATTTAGCTGATATTTGACTAGCAATATATTAATGAATTCTAATGATAATGTGCCAGGATGGGCCCGAAACGTTGTTTAGTTTTATTTCTGACGTGTGGGTTAGTTGTAAAGTGTTGCAGGCACAGTATTGTGACTAATTCTTCATTATATAAGGCAGTGTGAGTGACGTCCGTACTGACCTTGACCTTGCCATCGTCTGCACAAGTGAACACCTTCTCTCCGTGGAGACACACGGAGTTAGCGTCGCTCTGGTGTTTCTGGTCGTCAGAAACTGTGGCTACCACCTCCAGCTTGGTCATGGCTGCTGCTGTCTCTTATCAATCAAGAATCAGCCACGAGAAGCTTGAAAATTTCAGAGATGAAGGAGACACTTCTGTCGCGTCTGAAGTCTGGTTAATGTTTTCCCAACACAAGGAAAACGAGGCGCAGAACTTTTTGCGTTCTTTCAGTCTGAGTTTTGCGTTTCGAAATATTTTAATATTTCCAAATTAATTATCGAGTTATACTTTTATACATCTACCCTCGGTGCCGTGGTCAGGGTTATCTATCAGCAAATATCTCACTGTAGTTTCAAGGGCAAGTATTAATTAAATGGACACAAAACAATAATATACTCAAGTTAGCCCTTAAACAGCACTTATAATTATTCTAAAAGTTCTGGTGGTAGTGTTGTTATGTCAGCGGCGAGACCTGTGGCTGCCAACTGTGTTCTGCCCAACCAACTTCCTCCCTGACTGTCTGAGAAACCAAATATAGCACCACCTTCCTGGCTCCCAGAACCATCTAGTGGCATGGGGAATATATGGTTGGGTTATCAAAGGGTGAAGGGATGACGAAGGAAAGGGATAAGGGATATCCATTTACAGGTAAACAACAAAAACGAACAAATTTTATTTCTTTGTGCGGTATAAAAACATAGTTTACATGTAATAAAACATTGTTAAGCACAAAAGAAAGTCACTAGTATGTGCATTTTGGGTAGACTAATCCTAATGCTTACAGACTACTAAACACTGAGTGGTTCAATTTTAAGTATGCAAAAATGTATACCTGGAGTTTACCTGGAGAGAGCTCCGGGGGTCAACGCCCCCGCGGCCCGGTCTGAGACCAGGCCTCCTGGTGGATCAGAGCCTGATCAACCAGGCTGTTGCTGCTGGCTGCACGCAAACCAACATACGAGCCACAGCCCGGCTGATCCGGAACTGACTTTAGGTGCTTGTCCAGTGCCAGCTTGAAGACTGCCAGGGGTCTGTTGGTAATCCCCCTTATGTATGCTGGGAGGCAGTTGAACAGTCTCGGGCCCCTGACACTTATTGTATGGTCTCTTAACGTGCTAGTGACACCCCTGCTTTTCATTGGGGGGATGGTGCATCGTCTGCCAAGTCTTTTGCTTTCGTAGTGAGTGATTTTCGTGTGCAAGTTCGGTACTAGTCCCTCTAGGATTTTCCAGGTGTATATAATCATGTATCTCTCCCGCCTGCGTTCCAGGGAATACAGGTTTAGGAACCTCAAGCGCTCCCAGTAATTGAGGTGTTTTATCTCCGTTATGCGCGCCGTGAAGGTTCTCTGTACATTTTCTAGGTCAGCAATTTCACCTGCCTTGAAAGGTGCTGTTAGTGTGCATCAATATTCCAGCCTAGATAGAACAAGTGACCTGAAGAGTGTCATCATGGGCTTGGCCTCCCTAGTTTTGAAGGTTCTCATTATCCATCCTGTCATTTTTCTAGCAGATGCGATTGATACAATGTTATGGTCCTTGAAGGTGAGATCCTCCGACATGATCACTCCCAGGTCTTTGACGTTGGTGTTTCGCTCTATTTTGTGGCCAGAGTTTGTTTTGTACTCTGATGAAGATTAATATTTTATTAATATTTTAAACTGATTCAGTGATCTTGATTTAACTGGGATTTCTTAAGTATATTTGCAGCTCTGGTCTGAAGCATAATACTGCACCACCAGTGTACTATGACCACCAGCTATGTGTATTTACTTAATGGGTCTTTCTACCAGTTATTCTAAGTTATGAGGTTCGTATAACCATCAGGACACTTAACTACCAGGATACTTAACTACCAGGATACTTAACCACCAAGATACTAAACCACCAGGATATTTTACCACCAGGATACATAACCACCAGGATACTAAACCACCAGGATACTAAATCACCAGGATACTAAACCACCAGGATACTAAACCACCAGGATATTTAACCACCAGGATACATAACCACCAGTATACATAACCACCAGAATACTAAACAACCAGGATACTAAACCACCAGGATACTAAATCACCAGGATATTTAACTACCAGGGTACATAACCACCAGGATACTAAACCACCAGGATATTTAACCACCAGGATACATAACCACCAGTATACATAACCACCAGGATACTAAACAACCAGGATACTAAACCACCAGGATACTAAATCACCAGGATATTTAACCACCAGGATACATAACCACCAGTATACATAACCACCAGGATACTAAACCACCAGGATACTAAACCACCAGGATATTTAACCACCAGGATACATAACCACCAGGATACTAAACCACCAGGATACTAAACCACCAGGATACTAAACCACCAGGATACTTAACCACCAGGATATTTAACCACCAGGGTACATAACCACCAGGATACTAAACCACCAGGATACTAAATCACCAGGATATTTAAACATCAGGATACATAACCACCAGTATACATAACCACCAGGATACTAAACCACCAGGATACTAAACCACCAGGATACTAAACCACCAGGATACTAAACCACCTGGCTACTTAACCACCAGGATACTTAACCATCAGGATACATAGCCACCAGGATACTAAACCACCAGGATACTAAACCACCAGGATACTAAACCACCAGGATATTTAACCACCAGGATACATAACCACCAGGATACTTAACCATCATGATACATAGCCACCAGGATACTAAACCACCAGGATACTAAATCACCAGGATACTAAACCACCAGGATACTAAACCACCAGGATACTTAACCACCAGGATATTTAACTACCAGGGTACATAACCACCAGGATACTAAACCACCAGGATATTTAACCACCAGGATACATAACCACCAGGATACTAAACAACCAGGATACTAAACCACCAGGATACTAAATCACCAGGATATTTAACCACCAGGATACATAACCACCAGTATACATAACCACCAGGATACTAAACCACCAGGATACTAAACCACCAGGATATTTAACCACCAGGATACATAACCACCAGGATACTAAACCACCAGGATACTAAACCACCAGGATACTAAACCACCAGGATACTAAACCACCAGGATACTTAACCACCAGGATACATAACCACCAGGATACTTAACCACCAGGATACTAAACCACCAGGATACTAAACCACCAGGATATTTAACCACCAGGATACATAACCACCAGGATACTAAACCACCAGGATACTTAACCACCAGGATACTAAACCACCAGGATACTAAACCACCAGGATACTAAACCACCAGGATACTTAACCACCAGGATATTTAACCACCAGGGTACATAACCACCAGGATACTAAACCACCAGGATATTTAACCACCAGGATATTTAACCACCAGGATACATAACCACCAGGATAATAAACAACCAGGATACTAAACCACCAGGATACTAAATCACCAGGATATTTAACCATCAGGATACACAACCACCAGTATACATAACCACCAGGATACCAAACCACCAGGATACTAAACCACCTGGCTACTTAACCACCAGGATACTTAACCATCAGGATACATAGCCACCAGGATACTTAACCACCAGGATACGTAACCACCAAGATACATAACCACAAGGATACTTAACCACCAGGATACTTAACCACCAGGATACATAACCACCAGGATACATAGCCACCAGGATACATAACCACCAGGATACATAACCACCAGGATATAGCCACCAGGATACATAACCACCAGGATACATAGCCAGCATGATACATACCCACCGGGATACATGACCACCAGGATACATAACCACCAAGATACATAACCACCAAGATACATAACCACCAGGATACATAACCACCAGGATACATAACCACCAGGATACATAACCACCAGGATACATAACCACCAGGATACATAACCACCAGGATACATAACCATCAGGATACATAACCACCAGGATACATAACCACCAGGATACATAACCACCAGGATACATAACCACCAGGATACATAGCCAGCATGATACATACCCACCGGGATACATGACCACCAGGATACATAACCACTAAGATACATAACCACCAAGATACATAACCACCAGGATACATAACCACCAGGATACATAACCACCAGGATACATAACCACCAGGATACATAACCACCAGGATACATAACCACCAGGATACATAACCACCAGGATACATAACCACCAGGATACATAGCCACCAGGATACATAACCACCAGGATACATAACCACCAGGATACATAGCCAGCATGATACATACCCACCGGGATACATGACCACCAGGATACATAACCACCAAGATACATAATCACCAGGATACATAACCACCAGGATACATAACCACCAGGATACATAACCACCAGGATACATAACCACCAGGATACTAAACCACCAGGATACTAAACCACCAGGATACTTAACCACCAGGATATTTAACCACCAGGGTACATAACCACCAGGATACATAACCACCAGGATACATAACCACCAGGATACATAACCACCAGGATACATAACCACCAGGATACTTAGATATTTATCTTGCCATAACTTTCCCTGGGTTAAAACATCTTGCCCGGTTAATAATCCAAAGGAATGTTTTTCAATTTTTATTCCGCCATTCCCCCCCTCCCCTCCCTCCCTCCCCCCCTCCCTCCCCCCTCCGAGTCTCACAATGTTGCTACAGTAGATCACTAAATTTAAACCCACCGTTGTAATATCAGAAAAAAGTGACGTTTGGTTTAATTAAAACCACTCAACACAAACATAAATAAAACATAAACATTTATTATTCATTGACGGTCGTTCATTACGACTTGAATTGATTCAATAAACATTTAATTTGTACTTAATTATAACTCACATGGAGACATACTGAGTAGGCTGATTGATCTGTATATTTCGCCTCTCTGCTGAAGAGGGTCCCAGAAGGGAGACGAAATATACAGATCAGTTAATCTTCCGAATTACTGTCTCCATGAGGGTTATTACTGAGCACTGAGAAGCCTTTATTATACTTAAGTTGTCCATTTAATTTGCAGTTAATATTTCACACATTTTGCTTTTATATTTCTTGAAGGATAGAATTCTTATGTGAAATATATAGGATACACAGCATCTGTGTATTATTGATCCTGTGAGAGCGAGGAGCGGGGGCGATCATCCCGCAGCTACAACAGAGATGTAAACTTTGTTGACAGAGTGGCAGTCTGTTGACGTTGGTGTGAGAGGATAATGAGAGTAACGGGAAAAACAGGGGTGTCAGGTGACAGCAGGTGGTGGCAGGGTGTGGCAGGTGACAGGTAACGGTAGGTGGTGGCAGGGTGTGTCAGGTGACAACAGGTAGTGGCAGGGTGAGGGGTGTCAGGTCAGAGAAGGTGGTGGCAGGTGATGTCAGATGACAGCAGGTGGTGACATCAACTTTAGTATGGATCAACACTTCTACCAGCGTTGTCATTTCCATCAATCCTGTCAACGGGAACATTAATCAGGTATCATCAATGATTGTTGACGATTGATAATGCCTGATGTTGATAATGATGATAATAATGATGATAATGATATTGATAGTATCAAGGCAATGCGACCCAGGCAGTCATACCCACTCTTCGAAGAGGCGGGGCCAGGAGCTGTAACTCGACCCCTGCAACCACAAATACGTAAGTATGCAACACTCACCAACAAGTGTTGCCACACCTGTGTTCTTATCTAAATCTAAATCTAAACACTCTGAGTCTAATGGTTCCAGTTTTGACTTTGAGTCTGGATCAAATTATTCAGTTAAGATAATTATTAAGATAAAATTATTACTGTTTTTCGAATTATGTTAGTGAAGCTGAACAACCCACACGGGTTTAGCGCTTTTAATAATAATAATAATAAACAATAATAATAATAAATAATAAAATAATAATAATAATAATAATAATAATAATAATAATAATAATAATAATAGTTACTAATGTTAGTGTTATTGCTACCTATATATATATATATATATATATATATATATATATATATATATATTATTTTGTGTGTGATTCTTTATCTTTTAACTCCACGCCTCTTGCCAAGACCCTCGCATTTACTTCTCTTACAACCCCATCTATAAATATATTAAACAACCACGGTGACATCACACATCCTTGTCTAAGGCCTACTTTTACTGGGAAAAAATTTCCCTCTTTCCTACATACTCTAACTTGAGCCTCACTATCCTCGTAAAAACTCTTCACT
The DNA here is from genome assembly GCF_038502225.1 of Cherax quadricarinatus. NCBI lineage: Eukaryota > Metazoa > Arthropoda > Malacostraca > Decapoda > Parastacidae > Cherax > Cherax quadricarinatus. Next base: position 11,317,027 of record NC_091349.1, read on the forward strand.
GCTTTCAGTAACCTACCTCCTACACCATACACTTGCAACATCTGCCACATTGCCCCCCTATCCACCCTGTCATACGCCTTTTCCAAATCCATAAATGCCACAAAGACCTCTTTAGCCTTATCTAAATACTGTTCACTTATATGTTTCACTGTAAACACCTGGTCCACACACCCCCTACCTTTCCTAAAGCCTCCTTGTTCATCTGCTATCCTATTCTCCGTCTTACTCTTAATTCTTTCAATTATAACTCTACCATACACTTTACCAGGTACACTCAACAGACTTATCCCCCTATAATTTTTGCACTCTCTTTTATCCCCTTTGCCTTTATACAAAGGAACTATGCATGCTCTCTGCCAATCCCTAGGTACCTTACCCTCTTCCATACATTTATTAAATAATTGCACCAACCACTCCAAAACTATATCCCCACCTGCTTTTAACATTTCTATCTTTATCCCATCAATCCCGGCTGCCTTACCCCCTTTCATTTTACCTACTGCCTCACGAACTTCCCCCACACTCACAACTGGCTCTTCCTCACTCCTACAAGATGTTATTCCTCCTTGCCCTATACACGAAATCACAGCTTCCCTATCTTCATCAACATTTAACAATTCCTCAAAATATTCCTTCCATCTTCCCAATACCTCTACCTCTCCATTTAATAACTCTCCTCTCCTATTTTTAACTGACAAATCCATTTGTTCTCTAGGCTTTCTTAACTTGTTAATCTCACTCCAAAACTTTTTCTTATTTTCAACAAAATTTGTTGATAACATCTCACCCACTCTCTCATTTGCTCTCTTTTTACATTGCTTCACCACTCTCTTAACTTCTCTCTTTTTCTCCATATACTCTTCCCTCCTTGCATCACTTCTACTTTGTAAAAACTTCTCATATGCTAACTTTTTCTCCCTTACTACTCTCTTTACATCATCATTCCACCAATCGCTCCTCTTCCCTCCTGCACCCACTTTCCTGTAACCACAAACTTCTGCTGAACACTCTAACACTACATTTTTAAACCTACCCCATACCTCTTCGACCCCATTGCCTATGCTCTCATTAGCCCATCTATCCTCCAATAGCTGTTTATATCTTACCCTAACTGCCTCCTCTTTTAGTTTATAAACCTTCACCTCTCTCTTCCCTGATGCTTCTATTCTCCTTGTATCCCATCTACCTTTTACTCTCAGTGTAGCTACAACTAGAAAGTGATCTGATATATCTGTGGCCCCTCTATAAACATGTACATCCTGAAGTCTACTCAACAGTCTTTTATCTACCAATACATAATCCAACAAACTACTGTCATTTCGCCCTACATCATATCGTGTATACTTATTTATCCTCTTTTTCTTAAAATATGTATTACCTATAACTAAACCCCTTTCTATACAAAGTTCAATCAAAGGGCTCCCATTATCATTTACACCTGGCACCCCAAACTTACCTACCACACCCTCTCTAAAAGTTTCTCCTACTTTAGCATTCAAGTCCCCTACCACAATTACTCTCTCACTTGGTTCAAAGGCTCCTATACATTCACTTAACATCTCCCAAAATCTCTCTCTCTCCTCTGCATTCCTCTCTTCTCCAGGTGCATACACGCTTATTATGACCCACTTCTCGCATCCAACCTTTACTTTAATCCACATAATTCTTGAATTTACACATTCATATTCTCTTTTCTCCTTCCATAACTGATCATTTAACATTACTGCTACCCCTTCCTTTGCTCTAACTCTCTCAGATACTCCAGATTTAATCCCATTTATTTCCCCCCACTGAAACTCTCCTACCCCCTTCAGCTTTGTTTCGCTTAGGGCCAGGACATCCAACTTCTTTTCATTCATAACATCAGCAATCATCTGTTTCTTGTCATCCGCACTACATCCACGCACATTTAAGCAACCCAGTTTTATAAAGTTTTTCTTCTTCTCTTTTTTAGTAATTGTATACAGGAGAAGGGGTTACTAGCCCATTGCTCCCGGCATTTTAGTCGCCTCATACGACACGCATGGCTTACGGAGGAAAGATTCTTTTCCACTTCCCCATGGACAATAGAAGAAATAAAAAAGAACAAGAGCTATTTAGAAAAAGGAGAAAAACCTAGATGTATGTATATATATATATGCATGTGCGTGTCTGTGAAGTGTGACCAAAGTGTAAGTAGGAGTAGCAAGATATCCCTGTTATCTTAGCGTGTTTATGAGACAGAAAAAGAAACCAGCAATCCTACCATCATGCAAAACAGTTACAGGTTTTTGTTTCACAGTCATCTGGCAGGACGGTAGTACTTCCCTGGGTGGTTGCTGTCTACCAACCTACTACATATATGTATATATATATATATATATATATATATATATATATATATATATATATATATATATATATATATATAAATATAGAAACGCTAGACCCGTAATAGTCATTTAAGTTCAGGGAGTGGCGATACTCAGGTTTAATCCAAGGAGGTGAGAGAGTGAGGGGAAGGGAGACAGGGGTAGCTCTCCTTTCTTGAATCACGAGCACTTGGCCATCATCAAGGCCAGGTAGGCAAAACTTCACTCACTCGTCTAGGCAGAACCTCACTCACTCGTCTAGGCAGAACCTCACTCACTCGTCTGTGGGTTCCAGAACAGGTTCAATGTTCATCTGTTGGTCTCTGACGATTCCACGACGACGTAAGAATGGTACAATGACCACATCATTGTACAACATCATACCCACCACCAGTACAGCGAAGCCAATTGGCTGTAAAAGAACGAGAAGATTTCAGTGTTGTCATTTCCATATATATATACATTATATTACATTACTACTACAAAAGATCATTGTAATAGTGTGGTCTGCTCACTTTTAGTAAGACAACTATTGACTGAATGATGACAGATGTGTTTCTTATTTTCTAGGTTATCTTACTCTTGTTAGGAACAAGATCATGGCTGGAAGAATTGTACAACTAACTCACAAACTGGAAATAAGAACTAATCAGCTTACTACCTTACGTCACCTTAAGCAGCTAGTTTACCACTCCACCTTCCTACATTCCCCTGGCTCCTCCTGTGTGTACTATATTAATGATGTTGGCATTACAGGTAGAGGCACTCGTGACTATCCAGACTATGACACCAACCACTTTCTTACACACTCATAATGGTCAGGCTATTTAACCTCTCCTATATCTCTCACCCTCTCTACTAAGAACCTTCCTTTTGTCTCTCGTTATCTCCTACTAACAACCTTCCTTTTGTCTCTCGTTATCTCCTACTAACAACCTTCCTTTTGTCTCTCGTTATCTCCTACTAACAACCTTTCTTATCTCCTCGTTATCTCTTACTAACAAGCTTTCTTATCTCTCTCGTTCTCTATACTCATACTTTCTTCTCTTCCTCTCTGCCAAAATCTTTTCGTTGTTCTATCCTAACCCACTTCTTACTCTCTCCATTCTTGTTCTGTTCTGGCCTAAAAAACATAAGACAAAATTTCTAGACGGTGTTCGGGTCCGTCGATGACTGAAGACTTGCAGAAATAGCTGGAAACTCATCTAGTTTTAATTACAACTTTGTGAATTGGTCGTGTGAAGTGCATACACATTCACCTGGGTAGCAAAACAACTAATAGGAGGAGAGAGTTTGTATATACACTGTATTAGATCTCTGTTGACTCAGAGTTGACCGGGTTGTTTGATTAACAGGGCTTTCAGCCTATCTTATACACGGGGGCCATTAAAGGCTACACGTCACCTGTTCACCACCGGTCAAGAATACTTCAAGATTAGTTACTTCCCATTCAAGGCTAATTACCTCTCAATCAAGGCTAGTTACCTCTCGGTCAAGACTTCCCATTCATGGCTAGTTACCTTTTAATACCTTAAATATGGACTAAAGTAATCTCTCAGTGTATATACACCCACAGACATATACTTCTCGTTGTATTATCCTATCCAGGTGATCAGTAGTCACTTGTTTATGTTATGTAAAAAAAAGGGCCGCTGAAGACAGGTGCGGGTCAGTGTTTGCAGTACCTGGGTAACAACTTCTAGTGTTTACGTAACATAAACACATTATTTGCAGAGAGATAAACTAGAGAATGGTTTGGATTGTTTGCCTTCATATTCACATCTAAACTGACTGACAAGGGGAAGATTGGTGGAATATAATAGAGAAACAAAGCTTCTAGCTCAATACGTAATTTTCCCAAAACAGTAGCAGCACACTGCTGATATATCTAATTATGCTTAAAAAAAAGACAGGTTTGAGTTAGCGTCTTTAAGATACTTTTATTTTAGGTTAACTAAGTAACATTATATAAATGGCGCAAAAAAATAGTAAGGCCATTAGTGTATTGTAGGCCTACTGGCAGATGGCCTACGGCTTGGAAATGAGCCGAGGCAAGACAATATAGTTCTTGCCCTCTACATTCATTCACGGCAAAAAACATTTCTCAGCCTATAGACTGAACAGTATAAAAAAAAGTGCATGACAACAAGTGAGGTTGACCGTGGCTCACCTGGAGGTACTGGAATTCCTGCCAGCGGAGAGCCAGGGAGACGAGCCAGATGACCAGCGTCCTGACGGAGTCCAGGACCATCCTGGTGGTGGCAGAGATCTCCTTCGTCATACTCACACCGGCGAAGTTGAAGAACGCGATGCTTACTATGTTCACTGAGTGGAAAGATGATTGTTAATGAGTCAGAGAGATGAATGTTCACTGAGTGGAGAGATGACTAGTAGTGAGCCAGAGATGAATATTCACTGAATGGAGAGACGACTAATAGTGAGCCAGGGAGATGAATATTCAGAGTGGAGAGAGATGACTAGTAGTGAGCCAGAGAGATGACTAGTAGTGAGCCAGGGAAATGACTAGTAGTGAGTCAGGGAGATGACTAGTAGTGTGTCAGGGAGATGACTAGTAGTGAACCAGGGAGATAACTAGTAGTGAGTCAGGGAGATGACTAGTAGTGAGTCAGGGAGATGACTAGTAGTGAGCCAGAGAGATGACTAGTAGTGAGCCAGGGAGATGACTAGTAGTGAGCCAGAGAGATGACTAGTAATGAGCCAGGGAGATGAATGTTAACTGAGTGGAGAGATGACTAGTAGTGAGCCAGGGAGATGAATGTTAACTGAGTGGAGAGATGACTAGTAGTGAGCCAGGGAGATGAATGTTAACTGAGTGGAGAGATGACTAGTAGTGAGCCAGGGAGATGAATGTTAACTGAGTGGAGAGATGACTAGTAGTGAGCCAGGGAGATGAATGTTAACTGAGTGGAGAGATGACTAGTAGTGAGCCAGGGAGATGAATGGTAACTGAGTGGAGAGATGACTAGTAGTGAGCCAGGGAGATGAATGGTAACTGAGTGGAGAGATGACTAGTAGTGAGCCAGGGAGATGAATGTTAACTGAGTGGAGAGATGACTAGTAGTGAGCCAGGGAGATGAATGTTAACTGAGTGGAGAGATGACTAGTAGTGAGCCAGGGAGATGAATGTTAACTGAGTGGAGAGATGACTAGTAGTGAGCCAGGGAGATGAATGTTAACTGAGTGGAGAGATGACTTGTAGTGAGCCAGGGAGATGAATGTTAACTGAGTGGAGAGATGACTAGTAGTGAGCCAGGGAGATGAATATTAAATATCACGAGAGATGACTAGTAGTGAGACAGGGATATGAATAGTTAACAGTGTGCCAGAGAGATGACTAGTAGTGAGTCAGGGAGATGAATGTTAACTGAGTGGAGAGAAGACTAGTAGTGAGCCAGGGAGATGAATGTTAACAGTGTGGAGAGACAACTAGTAGTGAGTCAGGGAGATGAATGTTAACTGAGTGGAGAGACAACTAGTAGTGAGTCAGGGATCTGAATAGTAGTGAGGAGAGAGATGACTAGTAGTGAGTCAGGGAGATGAATGTTAACAGTGTGAGAGACAACTAGTAGTGAGCCAGGGAGATGAATGTTAACTGAGTGGAGAGATGACTAGTAGTGAGCCAGGGAGATGAATGTTAACTGAGTGGAGAGATGACTAGTAGTGAGTCAGGGATCTGACTAGTAGTGAGCCAGAGAGATGACTAGTAGCGAGCCAGGGAGATGAATGTTAACTGAGTGGAGAGATGACTAGTAGTGAGCCAGGGAGATGAATGTTAACTGAGTGGAGAGATGACTAGTAGTGAGCCAGGGAGATGACTAGTAGTGAGCCAGAGAGATGACTAGTAGTGAGCCAGGGAGATGAATGTTAACAGTGTGGAGAGACAACTAGTAGTGAGTCAGGGAGATGAATGTTAACAGTGTGGAGAGACAACTAGTAGTGAGTCAGGGAGATGAATGTTAACAGTGTGGAGAGACAACTAGTAGTGAGTCAGGGAGATGAATGTTAACAGTGTGGAGAGACAACTAGTAGTGAGTCAGGGAGATGAAAGTTAACAGTGTGGAGAGACAACTAGTAGTGAGTCAGGGAGATGAATGTTAACAGTGTGGAGAGACAACTAGTAGTGAGTCAGGGAGATGAAAGTTAACAGTGTGGAGAGACAACTAGTAGTGAGTCAGGGAGATGAATGTTAACAGTGTGGAGAGACAACTAGTAGTGAGTCAGGGAGATGAATGTTAACTGAGTGGAGAGACAACTAGTAGTGAGCCAGGGAGATGAATGTTAACAGTGTGGAGAGACAACTAGTAGTGAGTCAGGGAGATGAATGTTAACAGTGTGGAGAGACAACTAGTAGTGAGTCAGGGAGATGAATGTTAACAGTGTGGAGAGACAACTAGTAGTGAGTCAGGGAGATGAATGTTAACAGTGTGGAGAGACAACTAGTAGTGAGTCAGGGAGATGAATGTTAACAGTGTGGAGAGACAACTAGTAGTGATCCAGGGAGATGAATGTTAGCTGAGTGGAGAGACAACTAGTAGTGAGCCAGGGAGATGAATGTTAACAGTGTGGAGAGACAACTAGTAGTGAGTCAGGGAGATGAATGTTAACAGTGTGGAGAGACAACTAGTAGTGAGTCAGGGAGATGAATGTTAACAGTGTGGAGAGACAACTAGTAGTGAGTCAGGGAGATGAATGTTAACTGAGTGGAGAGACAACTAGTAGTGAGTCAGGAAGACAACTAGTAGTGAGCCAGGGAGACAACCAGTAGTGAGCCAGGGAGACAACTAGTAGTGAGCCAGGGAGACAACTAGTAGTGAGCCAGGGAGACAACTAGTAGTGAGCCAGGGAGACAACTAGTAGTGAGCCAGGGAGACAACTAGTAGTGAGCCAGGGAGACAACTAGTAGTGAGCCAGGGAGACAACTAGTAGTGAGCCAGGGAGACAACTAGTAGTGAGCCAGGGAGACAACTAGTAGTGAGCCAGGGAGACAACTAGTAGTGAGCCAGGGAGACAACTAGTAGTGAGCCAGGGAGACAACTAGTAGTGAGCCAGGGAGACAACTAGTAGTGAGCCAGGGAGACAACTAGTAGTGAGCCAGGGAGACAACTAGTAGTGAGCCAGGGAGACAACTAGTAGTGAGCCAGGGAGACAACTAGTAGTGAGCCAGGGAGACAACTAGTAGTGAGCCAGGGAGACAACTAGTAGTGAGCCAGGGAGACAACTAGTAGTGAGCCAGGGAGACAAGTAGTAGTGAGCCAGGGAGACAACTAGTAGTGAGCCAGGGAGACAACTAGTAGTGAGCCAGGGAGACAACTAGTAGTGAGCCAGGGAGACAACTAGTAGTGAGCCAGGGAGACAACCAGGGAGACAACTAGTAGTGAGCCAGAGAGACAACTAGTAGTGAGCCAGGGAGACAACTAGTAGTGAGCCAGGGAGACAACCAGTAGTGAGCCAGAGAGACAACTAGTAGTGAGCCAGGGAGACAACTAGTAGTGAGCCAGGGAGACAACTAGTAGTGAGCCAGGGAGACAACTAGTAGTGAGCCAGAGAGACAACTAGTAGTGAGCCAGGGAGACAACTAGTAGTGAGCCAGGGAGACAACTAGTAGTGAGCCAGGGAGACAAGTAGTAGTGAGCCAGGGAGACAACTAGTAGTGAGCCAGGGAGACAACTAGTAGTGAGCCAGGGAGACAACTAGTAGTGAGCCAGGGAGACAACTAGTAGTGAGCCAGGGAGACAACTAGTAGTGAGCCAGGGAGACAACTAGTAGTGAGCCAGGGAGACAAGTAGTAGTGAGCCAGGGAGACAACTAGTAGTGAGCCAGGGAGACAACTAGTAGTGAGCCAGGGAGACAACTAGTAGTGAGCCAGGGAGACAACTAGTAGTGAGCCAGGGAGACAAGTAGTAGTGAGCCAGGGAGACAACTAGTAGTGAGCCAGGGAGACAACTAGTAGTGAGCCAGGGAGACAAGTAGTAGTGAGCCAGGGAGACAAGTAGTAGTGAGCCCGGGAGACAACTAGGGAGCCAGGGAGACAACTAGTAGTAGTGAGCCAGGGAGACAAGTAGTAGTGAGCCAGGGAGACAACTAGTAGTGAGCCAGGGAGACAACTAGTAGTGAGCCAGGGAGACAACTAGTAGTGAGCCAGGGAGACAAGTAGTAGTGAGCCAGGGAGACAAGTAGTAGTGAGCCAGGGAGACAACTAGTAATGAGCCAGGGAGACAACTAGTAGTGAGCCAGGGAGACAACTAGTAGTGAGCCAGGGAGACAAGTAGTAGTGAGCCAGGGAGACAAGTAGTAGTGAGCCAGGGAGACAACTAGTAATGAGCCAGGGAGACAACTAGTAGTGAGCCAGGGAGACAACTAGTAGTGAGCCAGGCAGACAAGTAGTAGTGAGCCAGGAAGACAAGTAGTAGTGAGCCAGGGAGACAAGTAGTAGTGAGCCAGGGAGACAAGTAGTAGTGAGCCAGGGAGACAAGTAGTAATGAGCCAGGGAGACAACTAGTAGTGAGCCAGGGAGACAACTAGTAGTGAGCCAGGGAGACAAGTAGTAGTGAGCCAGGGAGACAACTAGTAGTGAGCCAGGGAGACAACTAGTAGTGAGCCAGGGAGACAACTAGTAGTGAGCCAGGGAGACAACTAGTAGTGAGCCAGGGAGACAACTAGTAGTGAGCCAGGGAGACAACTAGTAGTGAGCCAGGGAGACAACTAGTAGTGAGCCAGGGAGACAACTAGTAGTGAGCCAGGGAGACAACTAGTAGTGAGCCAGGGAGACAACTAGTAGTGAGCCAGGGAGACAACTAGTAGTGAGCCAGGGAGACAACTAGTAGTGAGCCAGGGAGACAAGTAGTAGTGAGCCAGGGAGACAACTAGTAGTGAGCCAGGGAGACAACTAGTAGTGAGCCAGGGAGACAACTAGTAGTGAGCCAGGGAGACAACTAGTAGTGAGCCAGGGAGACAACTAGTAGTGAGCCAGGGAGACAACTAGTAGTGAGCCAGGGAGACAACTAGTAGTGAGCCAGGGAGACAAGTAGTAGTGAGCCAGGGAGACAACTAGTAGTGAGCCAGGGAGACAACTAGTAGTGAGCCAGGGAGACAAGTAGTAGTGAGCCAGGGAGACAACTAGTAGTGAGTCAGGGAGACAACTAGTAGTGAGCCAGGGAGACAACTAGTAGTGAGCCAGGGAGACAACTAGTAGTGAGCCAGGGAGACAACTAGTAGTGAGCCAGGGAGACAACTAGTAGTGAGCCAGGGAGACAAGTAGTAGTGAGCCAGGGAGACAACTAGTAGTGAGCCAGGGAGACAAGTAGTAGTGAGCCAGGGAGACAAGTAGTAGTGAGCCAGGGAGACAACTAGTAGTGAGCCAGGGAGACAACTAGTAGTGAGCCAGGGAGACAACTAGTAGTGAGCCAGGGAGACAACTAGTAGTGAGCCAGGGAGACAAAACTAGTAGTGAGCCAGGGAGACAACTAGTAGTGAGCCAGGGAGACAACTAGTAGTGAGCCAGGGAGACAACTAGTAGTGAGCCAGGGAGATAACTAGTAGTGAGCCAGGGAGACAACTAGTAGTGAGCCAGGGAGACAAGTAGTAGTGAGCCAGGGAGACAACCAGTAGTGAGCCAGGGAGACAACCAGTAGTGAGCCAGGGAGACAACTAGTAGTGAGCCAGGGAGACAACTAGTAGTGAGCCAGGGAGACAACTAGTAGTGAGCCAGGGAGACAACTAGTAGTGAGCCAGGGAGACAACTAGTAGTGAGCCAGGGAGACAAGTAGTAGTGAGCCAGGGAGACAACTAGTAGTGAGCCAGGGAGACAACTAGTAGTGAGCCAGGGAGACAAGTAGTAGTGAGCCAGGGAGACAACTAGCAGTGAGTCAGGGAGACAACTAGTAGTGAACCAGGGAGACAACTAGTAGTGAGCCAGGGAGACAACTAGTAGTGAGTCAGGGAGACAACTAGTAGTGAGCCAGGGAGACAACTAGTAGTGAGCCAGGGAGACAAGTAGTAGTGAGCCAGGGAGACAACTAGTAGTGAGCCAGGGAGACAAGTAGTAGTGAGCCAGGGAGACAAGTAGTAGTGAGCCAGGGAGACAACTAGTAGTGAGCCAGGGAGACAACTAGTAGTGAGCCAGGGAGACAACTAGTAGTGAGCCAGGGAGACAACTAGTAGTGAGCCAGGGAGACAAAACTAGTAGTGAGCCAGGGAGACAACTAGTAGTGAGCCAGGGAGACAACTAGTAGTGAGCCAGGGAGACAACTAGTAGTGAGCCAGGGAGATAACTAGTAGTGAGCCAGGGAGACAACTAGTAGTGAGCCAGGGAGACAAGTAGTAGTGAGCCAGGGAGACAACCAGTAGTGAGCCAGGGAGACAACCAGTAGTGAGCCAGGGAGACAACTAGTAGTGAGCCAGGGAGACAACTAGTAGTGAGCCAGGGAGACAACTAGTAGTGAGCCAGGGAGACAATTAGTAGTGAGCCAGGGAGACAACTAGTAGTGAGCCAGGGAGACAACTAGTAGTGAGCCAGGGAGACAACTAGTAGTGAGCCAGGGAGACAATTAGTAGTGAGCCAGGGAGACAACCAGTAGTGAGCCAGGGAGACAACTAGTAGTGAGCCAGGGAGACAACTAGTAGTGAGCCAGGGAGACAACTAGTAGTGAGCCAGGGAGACAACTAGTAGTGAGCCAGGGAGACAACTAGTAGTGAGCCAGGGAGACAACTAGTAGTGAGCCAGGGAGACAACTAGTAGTGAGCCAGGGAGACAACTAGTAGTGAGCCAGGGAGACAACTAGTAGTGAGCCAGGGAGACAACTAGTAGTGAGCCAGGGAGACAACTAGTAGTGAGCCAGGGAGACAACTAGTAGTGAGCCAGGGAGACAACTAGTAGTGAGCCAGGGAGACAACTAGTAGTGAGCCAGGGAGACAACTAGTAGTGAGCCAGGGAGAGAACTAGTAGTGAGCCAGGGAGACAAGTAGTAGTGAGCCAGGGAGACAACTAGTAGTGAGCCAGGGAGACAACTAGTAGTGAGCCAGGGAGACAACTAGTAGTGAGCCAGGGAGACAACTAGTAGTGAGCCAGGGAGACAACTAGTAGTGAGCCAGGGAGACAACTAGTAGTGAGCCAGGGAGACAACTAGTAGTGAGCCAGGGAGACAACTAGTAGTGAGCCAGGGAGACAACTAGTAGTGAGCCAGGGAGACAACTAGTAGTGAGCCAGGGAGACAACTAGTAGTGAGCCAGGGAGACAACTAGTAGTGAGCCAGGGAGACAACTAGTAGTGAGCCAGGGAGACAACTAGTAGTGAGCCAGGGAGACAACTAGTAGTGAGCCAGGGAGACAACTAGTAGTGAGCCAGGGAGACAACTAGTAGTGAGCCAGGGAGACAACTAGTAGTGAGCCAGGGAGACAACTAGTAGTGAGCCAGGGAGACAACTAGTAGTGAGCCAGGGAGACAACTAGTAGTGAGCCAGGGAGACAACTAGTAGTGAGCCAGGGAGACAACTAGTAGTGAGCCAGGGAGACAACTAGTAGTGAGCCAGGGAGACAACCAGTAGTGAGTCAGGGAGAGAACTAGTAGTGAGTCAGGGAGACAAGTAGTAGTGAGCCAGGGAGGAACACATCACACCTTCAGGTTCCTACAAGAAGTACTCTTGTTTTAGTACATTTGTAGTACATTTAAAATTGAATAGCTTTTTAACTACGCAGTTTTGCATGCACTTTTTCAAGCATATCTACCAAAAAATGCACTCTATACAAGATCCATAATTCGGGATTTTTCTGCAGGCAGAAAATAATTATAAGAGTCTGAAAACGAGCAACATAGATGACATAAAATACTGAGAAATTTTGTAAAAAGAGAAGTAGTGTTAATAGATTTTATTAGGGACTGAAGCAGTCATTCGTGGCGAAACGTTCCTTCAGCGAAACATCGTAACACTACACATGTGACTAATTCCATACAGATTATTATTATTAGTCATGAGAGAGCACTAAACCCATAGGGGTCATACAATGCCTAGGGATAATGGAAGACATTGAAGCTTGATTCCAGGAATTGAAGCTGTGGTCCAATTCCACAGCTCAAGAGCCCCTCACCAACATCAAGGAACCTTCTCTGATGGGACTTCACACAGAAAAAACAACTGGCAGTGGTGTGGATCTTACGAACGATGGCGGCCACCAGGACACCGCTGTTGGCGAGCTGGATGAAAGCATCTACGGCGTCTTCCAACACTCCTCGCTGGTTGCCGCTGAACTTCCCCGCGGGGATGAAGTACATGGGTACCAGGAACACAGTCAGCGTCAGGAACCCGAAGACTCCTGCAGGATACAAGAGTTGTTGGTTAGGTTAGTTTAGGAAACAGGACAAGACATAGGCACCAGCAATACAGTCAGCGTCAGGAACCCGAAGACTCCTGCAGGATACAGGAGTTGTTGGTTAGGTTAGTTTAGGAAACAGGACAAGACATAGGCACCAGCAACACAGTCAGCGTCAGGAACCCGAAGACTCCTGCAGGATACAAGAGTTGTTGGTTAGGTTAGTTTAGGAAACAGGACAAGACATAGGCACCAGCAACACAGTCAGCGTCAGGAACCCGAAGACTCCTGCAAGATACAAGAGTTGTTGGTTAGGTTAGTTTAGGAAACAGGACAAGACATAGGCACCAGCAACACAGTCAGCGTCAGGAACCCGAAGACTCCTGCAGGATACAAGAGTTGTTGGTTAGGTTAGTTTAGGAAACAGGACAAGACATAGGCACCAGCAACACAGTCAGCGTCAGGAACCTGAAGACTCCTGCAGAATACAAGAGTTCTTGGTTAGGTTAGTTTAGGAAACAGGACAAGACATAGGCACCAGCAACACAGTCAGCGTCAGGAACCCGAAGACTCCTGCGGGATGCAAGAGTTGTTGGTTAGGTTAGTTTAGGAAACAGGACAAGACATAGGCACCAGCAACACAATCAGCGTCAGGAACCCGAATACTCCTGCAGAATACAAGAGTTGTTGGTTAGGTTAGGTTAGGAAACAGGACAAGACATAGGCACCAGCAACACAGTCAGCGTCAGGAACCCGAAGACTCCTGCGGGATACAAGAGTTGTTGGTTAGGTTAGGTTAGGAAACAGGACAAGATATAGGCACCAGGAACACAGTCAGCGTCAGGAACCCGAAGACTCCTGCGGGATGCAAGAGTTGTTGGTTAGGTTAGTTTAGGAAACAGGACAAGACATAGGCACCAGCAACACAGTCAGCGTCAGGAACCCGAAGACTCCTGCGGGATACAAGAGTTGTTGGTTAGGTTCGTGTAGGAAGCAGGACAAGTATATTAACGTTGGTAAATTACCCACAGTGTTAGGTAAAAGGATACACGTACAATTAATGTGACATTTTATTGTGGCAACGTTTCGCTCTCCATGAGCTTTGTAACGGCTTGACAAAGCTCCTGGAGAGCGAAACGTTGCCACAATAAAATGTCACATTAGTTGCACATGTGTCACTTTTCCAGGACAGGAGTTTCTTAAAGTGGGTCTTAGTCATATGATGACCAAGCTGGAGCTTTTGGTCATCTGACCGATTCCTTCCGCTGGCTGACCTGTCCACCTCTTTAAAAATTAGTTTTATTATTACTTTTCTAAGTTGTTGGTCGTCCAGGGCAGCGAGCTTCCAGGTTATGTTCACTGGGATGACAAGCTGACAAGCTGACAAGCTGACAAGCTGACAAGCTGATATACAGACACAGTACAGACACAGCTTCGCTCAAAAGTGAGCTTTATAAAGCTCACTTGTGAGTGAAATGTTTAAATTAAAGTCTTGGTCTGAGAAGTCATGGAAGACCGGAAGGTCGGTTAGGGTTCGAAAATGAATTCCTCTGAACACTTCTTGCGCGTGGAAGGAGCCGCTTTGTAATTTGTTTGGACAAGTGAAAATAACTGGGCAATAATAAGTCCTATAGGTGAGCTCCTTGATGCTGAAGGGCTCTTGATTCAAAGAATTAGAACTATCACCAGCATTCCCAGGATCAAACATGATTACCTCCCATATCCCAGGTGCTTTACAAACACCAATTGAAATAAGTCGCTTTTCTGGCCTTTTTTTTTATTGTCTTCGGTAATCTACACATATGCTGCTATGTATGATAATTTATGTAACTGTATTTTATGTGTAAATGTACCTAAATAAACTTATTAACCCCCAGAGGAATTAGTAAGTCCGACCCTGTCCTCCCGAGCCCCACCAGTTATGATATTCATGTACTGCTAGCCCCGACCAGTCATGTACTGCTAGCCCCGACCAGTCATGTACTGCTAGCCCTGACCAGTCATGTACTGCTAGCCCCGACCAGTCATGTACTGCTAGCCCCTACCAGTCATGTACTGCTAGCCCCTACCAGTCATGTACTGCTAGCCCTGACTAGTCATGTACTACTAGCCCCGACTAGTCATGTACTGCTATCCCTGACCATTCATGTACTGCTAGCCCCTACCAGTCATGTACTGCTAGCCCCTACCAGTCATGTACTGCTAGCCCCGACTAGTCATGTACTACTAGCCCCGACTAGTCATGTACTGATATCCCCGACCAATCATGTACTGCTAGCCCCGAGTAGTCATGTACTACTAGCCCCGACTAGTCATGTACTGCTATCCCCGACCAGTCATGTACTGCTATCCCTGACCATTCATGTACTGCTAGCCCCTACCAGTCATGTACTGCTAACCCCGACCAGTCATGTACTGCTATCCCCGACCAGTCATGTACTGCTATCCCTGACCATTCATGTACTGCTAGCCCCTACCAGTCATGTACTGCTAGCCCCTACCAGTCATGTACTGCTAACCCCGACCAGTCATGTACTGCTAGCCCCGACCAATCATGCACTGCTAGTCTCGACCAGTCATGTACTGCTAGCCCCGACCAATCATGTACTGCTAGTCTCGACCAGGCATGTACTGTTAGCCCCGACCAGTCATGTACTACTGATGTCACACAACTTTGCTGTTGGTCTAGATGCAGTTCTGTTCCCTCACATTATAACCTTCCTCTCCTCCCACTGCTCGTTGCGTCCTACCTTGGACTTAGTCTAGTCTAGCTGGATATAATCATATTTTGCTCATGAACTAATTCTCTTAATTTAAGAATGGGATTAGGATGGATGTCAACACTATAGCCACATTGTGTTGATTGGGTACAAATAACAGGATTGGAGAATAATCACGTCTGTTCGGTATATGGAAATAAGGAAACGGAAAATGTTGGTACGTTATAATGTGTGGAGGTGACGATAATGGGACTACAGGCTTGGCTAAAATTAGGTGTGAGGGGCGGGTGCTGTGGGGATAGTGTGGGAGTAAAAGAAAGGTAGTGTGGGTGTGGGCGGCGTGATGCACCCACGGACATACCTTCCCAGCCAACAGCCAGTAAGGGCGGCACGTTGTACTTGGTTAACAACCTCTCCTCGACCACCATCTGCGTTGCTGATATTATTTGAGCCATCACGATGAGCAGGTCTCCTGCGCCGGAAGAGTCGTTATACAGCTGTAGGATACATGATTTAGTAACGGTATTGTACAGCAAAACCCCGTTATACAGCTGTAGGATACATGATTTAGTAACGGTATTGTACAGCAGATATCTGTTATACAGCTGTAGGAGACATGATTTAGTAATTGTAATGTACAGCAGATATCTGTTATACAGCTGTAGGAGACATGATTTAGTAACAGGAATGTACAGTAAAGCCCCGTTATACAGCTGTAGGATACATAACTTGCTTATAAGACAGCAATGATCCAACAGAATGTTATTCCCAGAAGCGCAGAAGGATTTTTTCTCACCCGTGATGATGCCGTTGATGTCACTGGTGTCCTCGGAGGAGCTCAAGAAGTCAGAGAGGCCAACTACCACCAGCCCAGCGAGGACAGTGACGATACCCAGCCAGTGGAAGTACCGGAGATGTCTGCCCAGGAAGGCCACAGAGAGGAACCCAGTAAAGACGATCACAGCGCCTGAGAAAGCACAGATTCACTTAATGCGAAATAATCTAACATTGGAAAACAGAAAAGACAATGTCACGATATAGGGATTGTTATAACTTCTGTATGGAATTCTGGGGATTCGAATTGATTAGATTTTTGCCTTTCAAGCTGCTAGTTTATTGTGGCTCAAGTGGTAGCACTTATGGCTCAAAGCTGAAGCACCTACGTTCGAATCCGGGGACCAGAACACCTTGGTGTACCGTGCATAATGTTACGCACCTCTGAGCATCTGGAAGGAGCTGGCGTAAGTGAGGGTGAGACCAACGTACATCAAAGAGGTGGCTGTCATATCACAGACAGCTGGTAGATAGAACACTAGACGAGGGAACGAGGGTGGCTGTCAGGCCACACACACGCCAACACACGTGAAAAAAAATGAAACAAATATTAACTAAACTTAAATACCTTTTGAGATTTCGCTTTCTCACAGACACGTCTTCAATCTACACACACACAACATCATCATCTGACGATGTGTGCGCCTAAAGCGGCCTACGTATTATAAAATTTGCTGACTAGGCTTATAGACACAATGATAACTGCAAGGCAGGTAGTGTATTGCATATTTTTTCACAATAATCTTGTAAGTCAATCATGCACACCATGAAGTGAAAAAATACCTTATTAACATTAAACAATCCTAAGTCAAATTAAAGTTAGTTTAAGTTACGAGAAATTAAGCGAAATAACAATACACAAAATTTAGAAAGGTTGGCATAGACTGCTAAGTTAATGCAGATGCAACATTAAAATGGTATACACTGTTAATGTGGCAATATATATCATTGCATGAAAGAGATAGAGAGTGAGAGAGATATAGATAGATAGAGATGTATACAGATAGACAAAGAGTTACCGGATCGGTGTAGGGAGCCATTTCTATGGTATGTCCGTGTGATCTACGGAAGAGCGCCAACTGAAGATAGAATGTCACCATACCTGAAACATCAACAATATCTGTACCTCTCTCTCTCTCTCTCTCTCTCTCTCTCTCTCTCTCTCTCTCTCTCTCTCTCTCTCTCTCTCTCTCTCTCTCTCTCTCTCTCTCTCTCTCTCTCTCTCTCTCTCTTTTACACAGGGTTTTACAAAATTGGGTTACGGTTCCTAATTTTATTTATAAGCTAAGAGATGTTACCTACATCAGCTCATCCGGAAGCCTTGACACTGGGCATGTTTCTTCACACCTGCTGCCCCTGTTCACCTAGCGGTACAGTCAGTAGGTACCTGGGTATTAGCCGACTGTTGTGGGTGGCATCCTGGGATGGTAGTATACCCTAGATTGAGCTGAACTTTAGAACTGAGCTGAGGTAGGATAAGAACTCTTAGCTTGTTAATTGAGCTGAGGTAGGATAACTGTTAGCTTGTTAACTGAGCTGAGGTAGGATAACTGTTAGCTTGTTAACTGAGCTGAGGTAGGATAACAACTCTTTGCTTGTTAACTGAGCTGAGGTAGGATAAGAACTCTGCTTGTTAATTAAGCTGAGATAGAATAACTCCTAGCTGTAATTTGAAATGAGGCAGGATAACAGCTCCTAGCCTGTAATGAACCGAAGTATGACAAGGATTCCTAGCCTGTTGAGTTGAGGTAGGATAACAGCGCTCTTAACCAACAAACTGAAGGATGTAAAAGACTTACACAGCATCTCTCCCATAAACATGGTGTCAGCTTGGAAGAAAGGATGGTTGAAGGCGACCTTGTTGCCCTCCCTGTTCACTGACTGGATAAGGTCCGCCCACCTACAACAAAATTTGATAAGTGAGACACATGTGCAACAGTTAGGTATCTTTATTCCGAAACGTTTCGCAGTAGGCTTCATCAGTCGAGTACAGAGGAGTTTGCAGAAGCAGTAGAGATGTGAAGACGATGTAGTCGGTCCATTATCCTTGAGGCTGTAGTTTTGAGGTGGTCAGTCCCTCAATATGGAGAAGATGGGACTAGAAGAGTGCACAGTGAAAGGTGAACGACAGAACGAGACAGACAAATATGAGAAGGAACTTTTTTAAAGTCACGGTAGTGAGTGGAACACTATAAGAGGAGGTAGTGGAGGCAACATGAGGGTAGTGAGTGGAACACACCATAAAAGGCAGTGGAGGCTACATGAAGGTGGTGAGTAAGTGGAACACTGTAACAGAAGGTAGTGGTGGTAATATCAACTCATACAATCTAAATTAAATAAGAGAAGACACATGATAAAGCAGATCAACTCACTTGGCAGATAGTGTATTGATGGAGCCAGTGATGACCATCACAAAAGCCAGGATGAACTGCTTGCTCGTCCACGCCATCTTAAACCTCTTCCTCAAGGGTTGTGGCTCCTTAAGATGTAATTCTGGATTTTACACTAATAGTTAAGCTCGGGTTTCATTCCTCTCTAGGACGGGTTGATGAAGTTAGTTTTCGGGGACAGTCATGCAGATGTTACTGTCTTCATGGACAGAGTATATTCGCTAACCGGTGAGGTTTCCTCATCTGATCCTTCTTAAATGTAGTATACTGAATCAGATAACTTCTGAAATGGTTTTAATCATAGAATAACAATGTACAATTTTGACTGAAGCTCTCGGTCACAGGATGCTGTTTATCTCTTGAGTGTAGTGCCGTGGAGGATTATTTCATGATTATGTTACTAACTATTTGGTTGTTGAGGAAAGCAGGGCAGTACGGGAATTACTTGTATCTCTGGCAGAAATTTTATTGACTCCGGCAGACAATGGGTTGCCTAGTGACAAATGCTTCTCCTGAAGATGTTACTGGATGTCGTAGCAAATAAACGATTACATATAATGAGAACGATGGAAGGGAGAACTGCTTGTGGCAGTTCTATTGATATCGATGAAAAGCAGGATCTCCAAGCAAGTGGAGAGAGGAGGCGCTTGGAACAAGTGGTTAGAAGAAGGGAGGCGATGTTTCTCAATGTTTCGCTGAAGTTAGTCAATGCAAAACGAGATTGGAAGACACAGTAACAGAATGGTAAGGAAGAACGCTCACTTGATAAATACTTCTCGCAGAAGGAACACGAACAAGACAGGAAACTGATAAACGGCAGCACGGATTGTTAGACAGATTTCTGTCAACAAAACTTTGTGGTCTTCGCGAACCTTTAACTGAAGTTTCAATAGTTAACCTCACCAAGATTCTATAAATATTAACAGTAGGCCACAACAATATTAAATTACTACAAAGACCTTTCTATTAAAGAAGCAGCAATATCAACAGAACAGTCCGCCGTAACATCAAAAGTAGCGTCAGAAGAGTCAAGTTAGAGCACTAATCCAGCAGACACCTGTCGCAGCAGCGTCTGTCGTAACAGCATCATCAAAAGCAAAAATGAATGCCACCACCTAGCAGCGGAGCTGGCGCAACAGCAGCAGCAGTAGTGCCCGCAGCAGTAGGAAAAATGTAGTAATCTCCAACAGAAGGCCCGTCTAAGCCAGCACTCAGGGAACCTACTTCCTCCCTGACACAAGTGATGGGATGTCACACCCGATGCCGGTGTTGGGCATTCTCACCGCTTGTTACGCCCCCTTCGTTATCAAACCTTACACCACCTCTTGTTTCAGGCTGATGTTGTTGTAGTTGTTGTTATTGTTATTGTTGTTGCTGCTGCCATTTCTCTACTACTTACTACAGTTGCACTCATCTCCCATAAAGCTAAAACCGATGAAGAAATAATATCATATATATGTGTGTGTACGGCAGTAATATCCATGGCAGTGGTATTGGTAAAACAATATGTACAATATAATCACTAGAGACAACATTTCTTATCACTATATCTTCGATTTACCGTCAATTGTCTTCTATACATTTATCTATTTAAAAAATATGTAATAGATAAAAATTTTTATCAATAAATCGACTACTGACTTGTAGTGCTTATGTACACTATTACTGTTGCATTATGTACACTATTACTGTTGTATTATGTATACTCTTATTGTTGTATTATGTACACACTTACTGTTGTATTATGTACACTCTTATTGTTGTATTATGTACACTCTTATTGTTGTATTATGTACACTATTACTGTTGTATTATGTACACTCTTACTGTTGTATTATGTACACTCTTACTGTTGTATTATGTACACTCTTACTGTTGTATTATGTACACTCTTATTGTTGTATTATGTACACTATTACTGTTGTATTATGTACACTATTACTGTTGTATTATGTACACTCTTATTGTTGTATTATGTACACTCTTACTGTTGTATTATGTACACTCTTACTGTTGTATTATGTACACTCTTATTGTTGTATTATGTACACTCTTACTGTTGTATTATGTACACTCTTACTGTTGTATTATGTACACTCTTATTGTTGTATTATGTACACTCTTACTGTTGTATTATGTACACTCTTACTGTTGTATTATGTACACTCTTATTGTTGTATTATGTACACTCTTACTGTTGTATTATGTACACTCTTACTGTTGTATTATATACATTCTTATTGTTGTATTATGTACACTCTTATTGTTGTAATATGTACACTCTTACTGTTGTATTATGTACACTCTTATTGTTGTATTATGTACACTCTTACTGTTGTATTATGTACACTCTTATTGTTGTATTATGTACACTCTTATTGTTGTATTATGTACACTCTTATTGTTGTATTATGTACACTCTTACTGTTGTATTATGTACACTCTTACTGTTGTATTATGTACATTCTTATTGTTGTATTATGTACACTCTTACTGTTGTATTATGTACACTCTTACTGTTGTATTATGTACACTCTTATTGTTGTATTATGTACACTCTTATTGTTGTATTATGTACACTCTTATTGTTGTATTATGTACACTCTTATTGTTGTATTATGTACACTCTTATTGTTGTATTATGTACACTCTTATTGTTGTATTATGTACACTCTTACTGTTGTATTATGTACACTCTTACTGTTGTATTATGTACATTCTTATTGTTGTATTATGTACACTCTTACTGTTGTATTATGTACACTCTTACTGTTGTATTATGTACACTCTTATTGTTGTATTATGTACACTCTTATTGTTGTATTATGTACACTCTTACTGTTGTATTATGTACACTCTTACTGTTGTATTATGTACACTCTTATTGTTGTATTATGTACACTCTTACTGTTGTATTATGTACACTCTTACTGTTGTATTATGTACACTCTTATTGTTGTATTATGTACACTCTTACTGTTGTATTATGTACACTCTTACTGTTGTATTATGTACACTCTTACTGTTGTATTATGTACACTCTTACTGTTGTATTATGTACACTCTTACTGTTGTATTATGTACACTCTTATTGTTGTATTATGTACACTCTTATTGTTGTATTATGTACACTCTTATTGTTGTATTATGTACACTCTTATTGTTGTATTATGTACACTCTTATTGTTGTATTATGTACACTCTTATTGTTGTATTATGTACACTCTTATTGTTGTATTATGTACACTCTTATTGTTGTATTATGTACACTCTTATTGTTGTATTATGTACACTCTTATTGTTGTATTATGTACACTCTTACTGTTGTATTATGTACACTCTTACTGTTGTATTATGTACACTCTTACTGTTGTATTATGTACACTCTTATTGTTGTATTATGTACACTCTTATTGTTGTATTATGTACACTCTTATTGTTGTATTATGTACACTCTTACTGTTGTATTATGTACACTCTTACTGTTGTATTATGTACACTCTTATTGTTGTATTATGTACACTCTTATTGTTGTATTATGTACACTCTTATTGTTGTATTATGTACACTCTTATTGTTGTATTATGTACACTCTTATTGTTGTATTATGTACACTCTTATTGTTGTATTATGTACACTCTTACTGTTGTATTATGTACACTCTTACTGTTGTATTATGTACATTCTTATTGTTGTATTATGTACACTCTTACTGTTGTATTATGTACACTCTTACTGTTGTATTATGTACACTCTTATTGTTGTATTATGTACACTCTTATTGTTGTATTATGTACACTCTTACTGTTGTATTATGTACACTCTTACTGTTGTATTATGTACACTCTTATTGTTGTATTATGTACACTCTTACTGTTGTATTATGTACACTCTTACTGTTGTATTATGTACACTCTTATTGTTGTATTATGTACACTCTTACTGTTGTATTATGTACACTCTTACTGTTGTATTATGTACACTCTTACTGTTGTATTATGTACACTCTTACTGTTGTATTATGTACACTCTTACTGTTGTATTATGTACACTCTTATTGTTGTATTATGTACACTCTTATTGTTGTATTATGTACACTCTTATTGTTGTATTATGTACACTCTTATTGTTGTATTATGTACACTCTTATTGTTGTATTATGTACTTACTGTTGTATTATGTACACTCTTACTGTTGTATTATGTACACTCTTACTGTTGTATTATGTACACTCTTATTGTTGTATTATGTACACTCTTATTGTTGTATTATGTACACTCTTATTGTTGTATTATGTACACTCTTATTGTTGTATTATGTACACTCTTATTGTTGTATTATGTACACTCTTATTGTTGTATTATGTACACTCTTACTGTTGTATTATGTACACTCTTACTGTTGTATTATGTACACTCTTACTGTTGTATTATGTACACTCTTATTGTTGTATTATGTACACTCTTATTGTTGTATTATGTACACTCTTATTGTTGTATTATGTACACTCTTACTGTTGTATTATGTACACTCTTACTTTTGTATTATGTACACTCTTATTGTTGTATTATGTACACTCTTATTGTTGTATTATGTACACTCTTATTGTTGTATTATGTACACTCTTATTGTTGTATTATGTACACTCTTACTGTTGTATTATGTACACTCTTACTGTTGTATTATGTACACTCTTATTGTTGTATTATGTACACTCTTATTGTTGTATTATGTACACTCTTATTGTTGTATTATGTACACTCTTACTGTTGTATTATGTACATTCTTACTGTTGTATTATGTACACTCTTACTGTTGTATTATGTACACTCTTATTGTTGTATTATGTACACTCTTACTGTTGTATTATGTACACTCTTACTGTTGTATTATGTACACTCTTACTGTTGTATTATGTACACTCTTACTGTTGTATTATGTACACTCTTACTGTTGTATTATGTACACTCTTACTGTTGTATTATGTACACTCTTACTGTTGTATTATGTACACTCTTACTGTTGTATTATGTACACTCTTACTGTTGTATTATGTACACTCTTACTGTTGTATTATGTACACTCTTACTGTTGTATTATGTACACTCTTACTGTTGTATTATGTACACTCTTACTGTTGTATTATGTACACTCTTACTGTTGTATTATGTACACTCTTACTGTTGTATTATGTACACTCTTATTGTTGTATTATGTACACTCTTATTGTTGTATGTACACTCTTACTGTTGTATTATGTACACTCTTACTGTTGTATTATGTACACTCTTACTGTTGTATTATGTACACTCTTACTGTTGTATTATGTACACTCTTATTGTTGTATTATGTACACTCTTACTGTTGTATTATGTACACTCTTACTGTTGTATTATGTACACTCTTACTGTTGTATTATGTACACTCTTACTGTTGTATTATGTACACTCTTACTGTTGTATTATGTACACTCTTATTGTTGTACTATGTACACTCTTATTGTTGTATTATGTACACTCTTACTGTTGTATTATGTACACTCTTACTGTTGTATTATGTACACTCTTACTGTTGTATTATGTACACTCTTATTGTTGTATTATGTACACTCTTACTGTTGTATTATGTACACTCTTATGTTGTATTACACATCTTATTGTTGTATTATGTACACTCTTACTGTTGTATTATGTACACTTACTGTTGTATTATGTACACTCTTATTGTTGTATTATGTACACTCTTACTGTTGTATTATGTACACTCTTACTGTTGTATGTACATTCTTATTGTTGTACACTCTTATTGTTGTATTATGTACACTCTTACTGTTGTATTATGTACACTCTTACTTTGTATTATGTACACTCTTACTGTTGTATTATGTACATTCTTATTGTTGTATTATGTACACTCTTACTGTTGTATTATGTACACTCTTACTGTTGTATTATGTACATTCTTATGTTGTATTATGTACACTCTTACTGTTGTATTATGTACACTCTTATTGTTGTATTATGTACACTCTTACTGTTGTATTATGTACACTCTTATTGTTGTATTATGTACACTCTTATTGTTGTATTATGTACACTCTTATTGTTGTATTATGTACACTCTTACTGTTGTATTATGTACACTCTTACTGTTGTATTATGTACACTCTTACTGTTGTATTATGTACACTCTTACTGTTGTATTATGTACACTCTTACTGTTGTATTATGTACACTCTTACTGTTGTATTATGTACACTCTTACTGTTGTATTATGTACACTCTTATTGTTGTATTATGTACACTCTTACTGTTGTATTATGTACACTCTTACTGTTGTATTATGTACACTCTTACTGTTGTATTATGTACACTCTTACTGTTGTATTATGTACACTCTTACTGTTGTATTATGTACACTCTTACTGTTGTATTATGTACACTCTTACTGTTGTATTATGTACACTCTTATTGTTGTATTATGTACACTCTTACTGTTGTATTATGTACACTCTTACTGTTGTATTATGTACACTCTTACTGTTGTATTATGTACATTCTTACTGTTGTATTATGTACACTCTTATTGTTGTATTATGTACACTCTTACTGTTGTATTATGTACACTCTTACTGTTGTATTATGTACACTCTTACTGTTGTATTATGTACACTCTTATTGTTGTATTATGTACACTCTTACTGTTGTATTATGTACACTCTTATTGTTGTATTATGTACTATGTACACTCTTATTGTTGTATTATGTACACTCTTACTGTTGTATCTTATTGTTGTATTATGTACACTCTTACTGTTGTATTATGTACACTCTTACTGTTGTATTATGTACACTCTTATTGTTGTATTATGTACACTCTTACTGTTGTATTATGTACACTCTTACTGTTGTATTACGTACATTCTTATTGTTGTACATGTCACTTATTGTTGTATTATGTACACTCTTACTGTTGTATTATGTACACTCTTACTGTTGTATCTATGTTGTACACTCTTATTGTTGTATTATGTACACTCTTACTGTTGTATTATGTACACTCTTACTGTTGTATTATGTACATTCTTATTGTTGTATTATGTACACTCTTATTGTTGTATTATGTACACTCTTACTGTTGTATTATGTACACTCTTACTGTTGTATTATGTACACTCTTACTGTTGTATTATGTACATTCTTATTGTTGTATTATGTACACTCTTACTGTTGTATTATGTACACTCTTACTGTTGTATTATGTACATTCTTATTGTTGTATTATGTACACTCTTACTGTTGTATTATGTACACTCTTATTGTTGTATTATGTACACTCTTACTGTTGTATTATGTACACTCTTATTGTTGTATTATGTACACTCTTATTGTTGTATTATGTACACTCTTATTGTTGTATTATGTACACTCTTACTGTTGTATTATGTACACTCTTACTGTTGTATTATGTACACTCTTACTGTTGTATTATGTACACTCTTACTGTTGTATTATGTACACTCTTACTGTTGTATTATGTACACTCTTACTGTTGTATTATGTACACTCTTACTGTTGTATTATGTACACTCTTATTGTTGTATTATGTACACTCTTACTGTTGTATTATGTACACTCTTACTGTTGTATTATGTACACTCTTACTGTTGTATTATGTACACTCTTACTGTTGTATTATGTACACTCTTACTGTTGTATTATGTACACTCTTACTGTTGTATTATGTACACTCTTACTGTTGTATTATGTACACTCTTATTGTTGTATTATGTACACTCTTATTGTTGTATTATGTACACTCTTATTGTTGTATTATGTACACACTTACTGTTGTATTATGTACATTCTTATTGTTGTATTATGTACACTCTTATTGTTGTATTATGTACACTCTTACTGTTGTATTATGTACACTCTTATTGTTGTATTATGTACACTCTTATTGTTGTATTATGTACACTCTTATTGTTGTATTATGTACACTCTTACTGTTGTATTATGTACATTCTTATTGTTGTATTATGTACACTCTTATTGTTGTATTATGTACACTCTTACTGTTGTATTATGTACACTCTTATTGTTGTATTATGTACACTCTTATTGTTGTATTATGTACACTCTTATTGTTGTATTATGTACACACTTACTGTTGTATTATGTACATTCTTATTGTTGTATTATGTACACTCTTACTGTTGTATTATGTACATTCTTATTGTTGTATTATGTACACTCTTATTGTTGTATTATGTACACTCTTACTGTTGTATTATGTACACTCTTACTGTTGTATTATGTACACTCTTACTGTTGTATTATGTACACTCTTACTGTTGTATTATGTACACTCTTACTGTTGTATTATGTACACTCTTACTGTTGTATTATGTACACTCTTACTGTTGTATTATGTACACTCTTACTGTTGTATTATGTACACTCTTACTGTTGTATTATGTACACTCTTACTGTTGTATTATGTACACTCTTACTGTTGTATTATGTACACTCTTACTGTTGTATTATGTACACCTCTTCAAGGGGGGCTCCTTGGCGTGGTGAAGAGGCTCTTGGTCTGAGGAATTAGCCCTGTCGGTCTTCTTCCTCAGACCGAACCTAATTACCCCCCATTCTCCCCTCCCCTATCCCATCCTCCCCATCCTCCCCTTTTTCCATTCCTCCTCCTCCTCCTCACCCCTCCCTTTTGCCCTTCCTCTTTTTAGCCTTCGTGATTTCTCCCACAGGCGCGCTAGTTCCTAGGTAGGGGAAAGGACACCGGGGTCGATCCCATTCCGTTGAGGTTTCTTGGCGGTGGCGTAGTTTGCCGTGGAATCTGGATTGCCTAGGGATGTCCCGATCCCTCTCCGGTATCCCGGAGTAGCTTTGGGTGTCTTTTGGGCGACGGGTGTATCTCTGGAAGCCACCTTTCGGATTCCGGGGGTGGTGGCTGAAGGAGGTATGCTTTGTGGCGGATATCCGGCCGCCCTCTCTTTTGTCCACCGAGGTAGCTCGGCAGATGTGAGGTTGCTATCCCGGATTGCTGGTTTACTGGCATGAAGGGTAGGGTATGGCACGGGTTCCATGCTGCATCTGCGCTACTAGCGGTGTCGAGTCCTCTTGGGCGCGGAGGGAGATTTCCGGCCCTTTCATTCCTCCTGGGAACTATTCCTCCCCGCTCCCCCCTTTTTTTATTCTTTTTTTTGTTTTTATTTTCTTTTCTTCTTTCTTTTTTTTTCTTAAAAACAAAAAGCAAAGGAGTAACCTAACCATGGCAGCCCTAGTCCATGAAACCACTACCCCCGGGCCCCTTCTTGATACCGCACCCCATTCTGACCCTGCCTTGTGTTTAGACCACTCTTCGGACACTCCTGATGCCCCTGTACCTCTTGCTGGTGCTGTTTCCTCACCCGCTTCAGGTACCGGGGCTTCGACTGACTCCTTCGATTTGTCTGAACTCCGCTCTCCTTTGACTATGCTTCCGGCTTCTCCCTCTACGGTACGGCAATTTTCGAATCGCCCACCCATTTCATGCCGGACCAACTCCGGTCCTACTCCTAAACGCCAACGTCAATCTCCTGATGATGCTCCGTCGTTACCTTCCCATTCTACTCGGAAACGACCGACACGTCAAGCACTCCCTCTCCACGCTCAATTTCGGACCACACAATGGACTAAATTCTTTACTTTAAGACCAACTTCTTCTTCTGCCTACCTTTCTGACCATAGTATTGCCAAAGCGCTCCTGCGTCATGTTGGCAGAGATATTTCATTTCACGCTCTCAAGAGCGGTACGCGCATCGTCACTGTCCAGAATGCTACCCAAGCTCATGATCTTTCTCTCCTTTCGAATATCGATACTACTCCTATCACTATTGAAAAACATCTTTCTCTCAATTCTTGTAGTGGTACTGTCATTCTGCCCCATACCATAGTCCAACAGAATTTCCAGTCATGTGGCAATGACATTTTTGAACAGCTGGAACTCCAGGATCTCCCAATCCTCAAAGTAGACACTTATGTCCTTCCTGCCCGGGGGCGGAGACGTTACCCTTGCAATGTGGCTCGTTTAACTTTTGACAGCCGAGAACTCCCGTCCTCTGTATATGTCGCGGGACATCGGTTACAAGTTCGAAAGGTGATACCTACACCGCAACAATGTAGAAATTGCTGGCGTTTTGGTCACCCAGCGAAATATTGCAGATCTATGGCCGAATGCCCAGTCTGTGGTGCCGACAACCATTCTAATACATCTTGCAGTCAACCTCCATCTTGCCTTAATTGTAATGAAGCTCACCCTTCGTACTCCCGCCGTTGCCAGGTCTACTTAAATGAACGTGAAATCCGTTGCCTCAAAGAGGCAGAAGGTCTCCCTTATGCTATGGCAGTTACTCATCTCCGCCTCCAAGGGAGACTACCCCGTGTTTCTTATTCTCGTGTTTCCAAACATCCCCCCACTTCTGGGGTCCCATCTTCTGCAGCCTCCTCTGTTGTTACCCCTCCCATAGCCATTACGGCATCTAATCCTTTTGCTGTCCTTGGCTCTGACGTCCCGACTACAACTCAGTCTGTTCTCGCATCTTCGCGTCCTTCCTCACAAGCCCCAGTATCGACAAGACCTCGTACGACACCTAATACCAATCGCCCCTCTACTCAGAAGTCCAAAAAATCCACATTGCTCAAATCTTCTTTGCCCCTTCCTTCCCTTCTTCCACCTCCACACGTTACCTTTCCAGTCTCTGTACCTAGTTCTTCCCCTCTCTCTGGCTCTATTACAAGTGTGGAGATTCACCCTCCTCCTCGTACTATGCCTTCCACCCCCGTCCCCTCCCAAGTTTCTCCCTCTTCTGTCACCTCCCAGGTTTCTACCTCTTCTGTCCCCCCCCACACTTCATCTCCAGTCCCTTACACTTTTCCCTCCCCCTCTACTTTGGTACAGTCCATTACTGTCCCAATCTTTACTCACCCTCCTCCTCCTATCTCCAATATGGTTTCCCATACATCTTTGAATTCAGAAACACTTGAAGCCATTTCAGAATATATTGCAGAGACTAAACCTTCAATGGACACTGATTCACTTCCTGTTCCTTCTCTTCCCTCTCCTCCATCTTCACAACCCCATTCTTCGCAACGCTCCGTTCCTTCGCTACTTGAACATCTTCCAATGCCACCACACGTTGACTTTTCTAACCCCTCTAGTCCGTAGGTGCCTTTACCTACAGATTCCTGATATTTTCTTCATCGCCAATCATGGCCTATTTACAGTGGAATATCCGCGGCCTCAGGGGTAATCGGGGTGAGCTTCAGATGTTGCTTTCCAGGTTTTCCCCTGTTGGTGCTTGCTTACAAGAACCAAAATTACACTCGGCTGTTTTCCAACCTATCTCAGGCTATAATTTATTGTATTCTTCGGATCCTTTCTCAGATGGGACCTTTAATGAAAGTGCCCTTCTTCTACGCAATGATATTCCGTACTGTCAACTATTTGTCCATACCTCGCTGCATTACACTGCAGCCCGTATCCACTTGAATAAGTGGTTTACAATATGTTCTTTATATCTCTCTCCTTCTCGAGCATTTTCTATCCCAGACTTTGCCTTTCTTGTTTCATCCTTACCACCACCACTTCTGTTACTTGGTGATTTTAATGCCCACCATTTCCTCTGGGGGGGGTCTCATTGTGACTCACGTGGCATTCAGTTGGAGGCTTTTCTTGCCTCTCACCCCCTCCATGTTTTAAATACGGGTACTCCCACCCATTTTGATCCTCGTACTCATACTCTCTCTTGCATCGATCTATCAGTCTGCTCTTCCTCCACTGCACTAGACTTCACCTGGTCTGTTCTACCAGACTTACATGACAGCGATCATTTTCCGATCATTCTTACTTCTCCTTCCTATTCACCACCTTCCCGTAGCCCTCGCTGGCAATTTGATCGGGCAAATTGGGATCTTTACTCACACCTCACTGCTTTTAGTGAGGTTCCTTCTTCATCCTCCATTGATGAGCTCCTACACATCTTCTCGACATCAGTTTATACCGCAGCTTCTCATTCTATACCCCAAACCTCAGGCAGGCATTCTCAGAAGTGCGTGCCTTGGTGGTCTCCTGCTTGTGCTCGTGCAGTACGTTTGAAACGTGCTGCATGGGGCAGGTACCGGTACAATAGAACCGCTGAGAGACTTGTTGATTTTAAGCAGAAGCGTGCGATCGCTCGCCGTGTCATCCGTGAAGCTAAACGCACTTGTTGGCGAGACTATGTTTCCACCATCACCTCTGCTTCTTCTATGAGTGCAGTCTGGAAAAAAGTGAGGAAATTGAGTGGTAAATACTCTCCTGACCCGGCTCCTGTTCTACGGGTCACTGGTGTTGATATAGCAAACCCTCTCGACGTTGCCATTGAACTTGGCACACATCTGGTCCGTATTTCCCGAGGGCTCCATCTATGCCCCTCGTTTCTTTCCTCAAAGTCTGCCAGAGAGTTAGTACCCTTGGACTTTTCTT
The DNA here is from genome assembly GCF_038502225.1 of Cherax quadricarinatus. Taxonomy (NCBI): domain Eukaryota; kingdom Metazoa; phylum Arthropoda; class Malacostraca; order Decapoda; family Parastacidae; genus Cherax; species Cherax quadricarinatus. The sequence goes on from NC_091349.1 coordinate 11,348,173, forward strand.
CTCTCGGAGAAGAACAGTATAATGTGCCTTTTACACTTCAAGAACTGGAGGCAACGCTCTCAGCTTGCCGATCATCGGCAGCTGGGCCTGATGACATTCATATTCGTATGTTACAACATTTACATCGGTCAGCCCTTGTAGTCCTCTTACACCTCTTCAATCTTATTTGGGCACAAGGAGTTCTTCCCCAGCTGTGGAAATCTGCCATTGTTCTCCCTTTCCGCAAACCGGGTACTACAGGACATGATGCCTCCCACTATCGCCCCATCGCTCTTACAAGTGCAGTTTGCAAAGTGATGGAACGCCTCGTAAATCGACGTTTAATGTGGTATTTAGAGACTCACAACAGTCTCTCCGCTAGTCAATATGGCTTTCGTAAGGGTCGTTCTACCATAGACCCCTTACTACGCTTGGATACGTATGTTCGTAATGCCTTTGCGAATAATCACTCAGTTATTGCCATATTTTTTGACCTTGAGAAGGCATATGACACAACTTGGAGGTATAATATTTTGGCCCAGGCCCATTCCTTAGGCCTCCGAGGCAATCTACCATCCTTCCTTAAGAACTTTTTAACTGACAGACATTTCCGTGTTCGAGTCAATAATGTTCTTTCCCCGGACTTCGTCCAAGCTGAAGGTGTCCCTCAGGGATGTGTTCTAAGCACAACACTTTTTCTCCTTGCTATAAATGATTTGGCCTCTGTTCTTCCACCCAATATTTGGTCATCACTCTATGTTGATGACTTCGCTATTGCTTGTGCAGGCGCTGACTGTCACCTTATTGCAGTTTCTCTCCAGCATGCGGTCGACCGTGTTTCCACTTGGGCCACCACACATGGGTTTAAATTTTCAAGTACCAAAACTCACCAAATTACTTTCACTAGACGCTCTGTTATCTCCGATCATCCTTTGTATCTCTATGGCTCCCGTATCCCCGAACGTGATACAGTCAGGTTTCTAGGCCTTCTCTTTGACCGTCGGTTAACCTGGAAACCTCACATTACCTCTCTGAAGGCAACTTGTCACAGCCGGCTAAACCTTCTTAAAACCCTTGCTCATCTTTCCTGGGGAGCTGATCGTCGAACTCTGCTTCGCCTACATTCAGCCCTCGTTTTATCGAAACTCGATTATGGTGACCAGATTTATTCCGCGGCCTCTCCTGCTACTCTCTCTAGCCTTAACTCTATCCATCACCAAGGCTTACGTTTGTGCCTTGGTGCTTTTCGCTCTTCCCCTGTTGAGAGCCTCTATACAGAAGCAAATGTTCCATCCTTGTCTGATCGCCGTGATGCCCATTGCCTTCGTTACTATGTACGCTCTCACGATCTACACAATCCTTCCATTTATAGAATGGTCACCGATATTAGTAGACATTCTTTATTCGTTCGCCGCCCCTGTTTGCTCCGTCCCTTTTCTCTTCGCCTACTTTCACTCTTGTCTTCCCTTCAGTTACCACCTTTATATGTTCATGTAGCATCTCACTTTTCCCTACCCCCCTGGGAAGTTCCAGCTGTTCGGGTCTGTTCTTTCTCACTCCCTTGCTCGAAAGCTCAACTGCCTACGGTGGCTTCCCGCTCTCTTTTTCTTGATCACTTCCACTCTCATTCTCATGCCACCGCTGTGTACACAGATGGCTCTAAGTCTTCAGACGGCGTCGGATTCGCAGCAGTGTTTCCGGACAGCGTCGTACGAGGGCATTTACTATCTTCAGCTAGCATTTTTACTGCTGAACTGTATGCCATTCTTGCAGCACTTATTCGTATCGCATCTATGCCTGTGTCATCATTTGTAGTAGTCTCAGACTCCCTTAGTGCTCTACAGGCTATACGAAAATTTGATACATCTCATCCCCTAGTTCTCCGTATCCAACTTTGGCTACGCCGTATCTCTACCAAACATAAAGATATTGTTTTTTGTTGGGTCCCTGGTCATGTCGACGTACAGGGCAATGAACAGGCAGACACTGCTGCGCGGTCAGCAGTATATGACCTACCAATTTCCTATCGAGGTGTTCCATTTCTGGACTATTTTGCTGCAATAGCTACCCACCTTCGCACCCGTTGGCAACAACGTTGGTCAACTCTGCTCGGTAACAAACTTCATTCTATTAAACCGAGCATAGGTTACTGGCCGTCTTCTTGTCATCAGTGCCGAGGTTGGGAGACCACTCTCTCCCGCCTTCGCATTGGCCACACTCGTCTTACTCATGGGTATCTCATGGAGAGGCACCCTGTTCCTCTCTGTGAGCAGTGTCAAGTTCCAGTATCGATTAGCCACATTCTGTTAGACTGCCCTCTCTATCAACGAGCACGCAGAATTTACCTCCAACGTCGTCTTCGTTCTCCTACTCTCTCTTTACCTTCCCTTCTTGCTGATGGACCCTCCTTTAATCCTGACTCTCTCATTGACTTCTTGACAACGACTGATTTACTCCACAAACTCTGATGATACTTTTCGCACTCCCCTCAGCCCTTTCTGGTTCAGTCTCTTGCTGCCCTTTACCCTTTCACCATCCACTGCCCCGCTGTTATCCGTAACCTGTTGCTCATCCATCTCCCTTTTGCCACCTGATGCCCTCGCTTCCTTCCTGCCCTGCAGCGCTGTATAGTCCTTGTGGCTTAGCGCTTCTTTTTGATTATAATAATAATAATAGTCTTAACTAGTGTTGAACAGTGACTTGCAGCCTCATCACTTTAATGTAGTCGATAGGCTTTAAACCCCATTAACCATCCTGGGCAGCAGATCAATACGGAAGGCAGAAGTTAGCATAGGTTAGGTTAGGTTAGGTTAGGTTTCGTTAGGTTTGGTTAGGTTTGGTTAGGTTTCGTTAGGTTAGGTTAGGTTAGGTTAGGTTAGGTTTCGTTAGGTTTGGTTAGGTTTCGTTAGGTTTCGTTAGGTTAGGTTAGGTTAGGTTAGGTTAGGTTAGGTTAGGTTTGGTTAGGTTAGGTTAGGTTAGGTTAGGTTAGGTTAGGTTTGGTTAGGTTAGGTTAGGTTAGGTTAGGTTAGGTTAGGTTAGGTTAGGTTTGGTTAGGTTAGGTTAGGTTAGGTTAGGTTTGGTTAGGTTAGGTTAGGTTAGGTTAGGTTAGGTTAGGTTAGGTTTGGTTAGGTTAGGTTAGGTTAGGTTAGGTTAGGTTAGGTTAGGTTTGGTTAGGTTAGGTTAGGTTAGGTTAGGTTAGGTTAGGTTAGGTTTGGTTAGGTTAGGTTAGGTTAGGTTAGGTTAGGTTTGGTTAGGTTAGGTTAGGTTAGGTTAGGTTAGGTTAGGTTAGGTTAGGTTAGGTTTGGTTAGGTTCGGTTAGGATGGGTTAGGATAGGTTAGGTTAGGTTAGGTTAGGTTAGGTTAGGTTTGGTTAGGTTTGGTTAGGTTAGGTTAGGTTAGGTTAGGATAGGTTAGGTTAGGTTTGGTTAGGTTAGGTTAGGTTAGGTTAGGTTAGGTTTGGTTAGGTTAGGTTTGGTTAGGTTTGGTTAGGTTAGGTTAGGTTAGGTTAGGTTAGGTTAGGTTAGGTTAGGATGGGTTAGGATAGGTTAGGTTGGGATGGGTTAGGATAGGTTAGGTTAGGATAGGTTAGGTTAGGTTTGGTATGATTTGTCAGGAAACAGGACAAGTGTTTCCTGACGCGGGTCTTAGTTATATGATGATCCACAGTTGGAGCTTTTGGTCATCTGACCGAGGCCTTCCACTGGCTTACCCCTCCACCCCTTTAAAAATTCTGGAATTAGAGTTTCCATAATACTTGTTGTAATTAGCATTAGATTAGACATCGGTCAAAGAGAGGAAGATAGGCTTACGGAGGCCTACACCTCCTGGTGTAGGCCTTAGTGTACATACACTTGAGATATTAATTATCCTCTTCAAAATAAGTATATTGCTATCCCCTGGCGAGTCAAAAAGTCAAATTAAAATGATATATTTTATTTTTAAAATATTACACAAAAAATAAGTATAGAGAATTGGATAGCTTGGAGTATACCTGGAGAGAGTTCCGGGGGTCAACGCCCCTGAGGCCCGGTGTGTGACCAGGCCTCATGGTGGATCAGAAACTGATCAACCAGGATTTTACTGTAGATGAATGGTTCAGAGAACCGACATGTTGATAAATTAGACACATGTGCAACTCTTGGGTATCTTTATTGAGGAAACGTTTCGCCACACAGTGGCTTCATCAGTCCATACATAGGAGAAACTTGAAGAACAGGAGGAGAATGAGGTAATCAGTCCCTCAACCTTGAGTCGATGTGTTCAGTCCATCAGTCTTGAGTAGAATACGGCATATGAGCGGAGAAGCAGCTTATAAACCGTATGGCAGGAGAGGTGCAGCAGTCATAGGTGGTGTCACATTTGTTCAATGTGGAAGTAGGTCGTGCCCAAGAATTAGGCAAGCGAAGAATTCCTAAGTATTAAGATCCCAAGAAGTTGCAGTGTCTGACAGGTTTGTAGATGAATGGTTCAGAGAACCGACATGTTGATAAATTAGACACATGTGCAACTCTTGCAGACACATGTGCAACTCAATATTGATGGACTGAACACATCGACTCAAGGTTGAGGGACTGATTACCTCATTCTCCTCCTGTTCTTCAAGTTTCTCCTATGTATGGACTGATGAAGCCACTGTGTGGCGAAACGTTTCCTCAATAAAGATACCCAAGAGTTGCACATGTGTCTAATTTATCAACATGTCGGTTCTCTGAACCATTCATCTACAAACCTGTCAGACACTGCAACTTCTTGGGATCTTAATACTTAGGAATTCTTCGCTTGCCTAATTCTTGGGCACAACCTACTTCCACATTGAACAAATGTGACACTACCTATGACTGCTGCACCTCTCCTGCCATACGGTTTATAAACTGCTTCTCCGCTCATATGCCGTATTCTACTCAAGATTGATGGACTGAACACATCGACTCAAGGTTGAGGGACTGATTACCTCATTCTCCTCCTGTTCTTCAAGTTTTTCCTATGTATGGACTGATGAAGCCACTGTGTGGCGAAACGTTTCCTCAATAAAGATACCCAAGAGTTGCACATGTGTCTAATTTATCATCAGGATTTTACTGTTGGCCATACGGACCACAGCCTGGCTGGTCAGGTACTGACTTTAGATGCCTTCTTGAAGACAGCCAGGGGTCTATTGGTAATCCCTCTTATGTATGCTGGGAGGCAGTTGAACAGTCTTGGGCCCCTGACACTTATTGTTGTCTCTTATCGTGCTAGTGGTAATTCTTCTTTTCATTTTCTACACGTACATGTACAAGGTATACAGGTCCAGCTGACATCAGTGACATACTATATAGACAGCCACTAGTTATGCAGAGCATTTCTGGCAAATTAGATCAATTTTACCCCCAGGATGCGACCCACACCGGTCGACTAACACCCAGGTACCTATTTGAGTGACAGGTGAACATGGACAGCAGGTGTCTTAAGAAAACACGTCCTAATGTTTCCACTCGTACCGGGGATCGAACCACGGACCTCAGTGTGTGAGCTGAATGCCCTATAATCAGACTTTAACAACAGTAAAATTGAACCTTCAGTGGAGATGCCTTGATGATGGTGAAAGGGCTCTTAATCCAAGGAATTATTGCTCCACTTCCTCGGATCAAACATGGCTATCTCCCATTCTCACGCGCTGCAGACACAGTTAAATCTTCCCCAGAATGTTATAACATAACATTGTTATTACTGTAGACATGACAACTGAAAACTATACGAGTCTAAGATTAACCGAGACCTATTACAGCCTATCAGGTGATAGGCCTATGAGAGCCTGGAAGGTAATAGGCCTATGAGAGCCTGGAAGGTAATAGGCCTATGAGAGCCTGGAAGGTAATAGGCCTATAAGAGCCTTGCAGGTGGCAGACCTATGGGAACTTGGCAAGTGACTGGTCTATAAGATAAGCTTATGAGAGCCTAGTAGGCGGTAGACCTATGAAATTCTGGCAGGCGATAGACCTATGAGAGCCTGACAGGACTGTTTTTAAATTGTCCTACTCAGACAATATTCTACATCCGAAGTTTCCTATAACCGACCAATTTATTAACCAGGAGCTGTTATCCTCAGCCTACTTCTAGGCCTAGTCTTATTTCAAAATACACTACTCCCATCCCCAGGATGCCTACCACAACAGTCAGCTATCACCCAGACTTTTTTTTTAATATTTGGACGTTTCAAAGTAGTTGGAGGCATTTTTTTGCATCAGATTTTAGCTAAAATATGAAGATTATCAAACTTTTAATTGAAAATGATGATTATTTACGATTTATCGGACTATTTCCTGCTTACTGCTGAGTTAGCTTAGGGTGTCCCATGGCCTAGTTGGTAACGCTCTTGTCTGACACATCGAGTGTCCGTGGTTCGATCCCCGACACGGGTGGTAGTACTGGACGTGTTTCCTTACACCTGCTGTCCCTGTTCACCTAGCAGTAAGTAGGTACCTGGATGTAAGTCACCTTACACCTGCTGTCCCTGTTCTCCTAGCAGTAAGTAGGTACCTGGATGTAAGTCACCTTACACCTGCTGTCCCTGTTCTCCTAGCAGTAAGTAGGCACCTGGATGTTAGTCACCTTACACCTGCTGTCCCTGTTCTCCTAGCAGTAAGTGGGCACCTGGATGTAAGTCACCTTACACCTGCTGTCCCTGTTCTCCTAGCAGTAAGTAGGCACCTGGGTGTTAGTCACATTTTGTAAGTCGCATCCTGGGAGACAAGATTGAAGGATCACAGTGGAAATAAGACAGACATTCTATAATGACATACTCACTCTCTTGGGTTATCCTGGGTAGCTAACACTCCAGGTTAAAAATCCCAAAAAATCTTATCTAAAGGCAACAGATGTCAGGAGACTTGCCCACAGGTCTCTACCCACCCTCTAGTATCCACCCCAAAACTGTAGAAGATGAAGAAATGTGTATGTGAGGGAATACCTTCCATAGTCGGCGAGGAATTACCTTGACTGATAGGAAATTTCAAGTGTCTTATTTATAAGAATTATCATTTATCTCAAGACGCTGGTGATTACAGTTTGTGACTCATGTAAATCTTGTTATGGATCACATAGCAAGACTGTAGGTAATGTTGAAGAAATGTCACATTGTAGAGAAGGCTTTTGCAGGGGCAACGTTTCGCTCAATTCAGAGCTTCACCGAGTCGTGTTTTGCTCTGCGTAGAGCTTTACCAAATCATGACTTCATAAACGTCTACACCAGAAAGAAATAAAGAGGCACAATACCGTGAGTGGAACAATACAAAAATACCCTTGTGAGTGGTTCATGGTCCAGCCGGACCGAAATATCTTCGTAAGTTGCCTCACTGCTGGAGGCAATGATGTAGGCAAGCGTAGAAGTGAGGATTTAGTTAGAAAGTTCAGGACAGCTATAGACATAATTAGGAAGAAGGGGGGGCGCCCTGTTATATGTGGCATTTTGCCAAGAAGAGGTGTTGGTAATGAATGGTTGTCCAGAGCAATTGGTATTAATTGTTGGCTGGATAAACACTGTAAGGATAATGCAGTACCATTCATTGACAACTGGGACAACTTCTATGGCCGAAATGACATGTATGCCAGGGATGGGGTTCACTTATCCAGGGCAGGTGTGGGTTTTCTTGCTAACTCAGTTGAGGGGGTTGTTAGAACTTTAAACTAGGATTAGTTAGAGGTATGGGTTTAGAAATGATAAATAATGAGTAAGGATATATTGACTTATGCTCTGATATTAAGAATCTTAATAGTAACTGTCATGGAGTAACTCTGGGTAATGATAATTTCAGAAATTGTGTAAAAACAAAGATGAACAGGAAAAATGTGCAGAAGAAAAAACATATGATGGTATTTTATGCTAACAGTCGAAGTGCAAGAAATAAAATTAATGAACTACGTTTGGTAGCATGTGCTGGGAACTTTGATATCATTGCATTAACTGAAACGTGGTATGATTTAAAGAGTCGGGATATGACTGCTGAGTGTAATATTCAGGGATTTAAGTTGTTCAATGTGGATAGATGTAATGGGAAGGGGGGAGGAGTTGCACTGTATGTTCGAGAAAATATTAATTGTTGCATAAAAACAGGTATAAAAATAGATGGAGCAGTAACAGAGTCTGTTTGGGTGGAGTTCGTGGAGGGTCAAGAAAAACTAATTCTAGGTGTAATATACCGACCTCCAGGCTTGGATCACGATAGAGGGAGACTTCTTTGGGACGAAATTGTTAGGGCTTCTCGACACAGTAACATAGTCATAGTAGGGGACTTTAATTTTAGTCAAATTGACTGGAATTCTTTGGCAGGTAATCTAGAGTCCAGTGACTTTATGGAAACAGTTCAGGACTGTTTTCTGAAACAGAGTGTAACTGAGCCTACCAGGGGTAATAATTTGCTAGACCTAGTCTTGTCAAATAAGGAAACACTCGTGAATAATCTGGAGATCACTGAAGAGCTTGGCGCAAGTGATCACAAATCCATCACTTTTAGCATTAATTGGGAATGCAAGAATAATGATAATACAGTAAAAATCCCTGATTTTCGTTCTGCCGATTATAATGGACTTAGGGAACATCTGTCTAATCTTGATTGGGGTTATCTAGCTAATGATTTTATTGACGATAATCATACTTATGAATATGAAGGGATCTGCTCTTATGATTGTTTTCTTAATAATGTACACAGTGCCCAGAGTATATACATTCCCCAGAGAGAAATTAGGTCTAATAATAACGATCCCAAATGGGTTAACAGGAGGCTAAAGCATCTATTAGGGGAGAAAAGGGGAATTTATAGGCGCATCAGAAGAGGAGAGGTTAACCTTACTGACCAATATGTTCAGCTTAAAAGAGAAGTAAAAAAGGCGATTAGAAAGGCTAAACGTGACTATGAAATTAGAGTTGCTAATGAATCAAAGACTAATCCAAAGGGGTTCTTTCAAGTGTATAGGACGAAGGTGAAGGAAAAAGTAGGACCTCTGAAATCTGGGAATGGACAGCTGACGGATAATGAACTGGAAATGTGTTCCTTATTTAATGACTATTTTTTGTCAGTTTTTACACGGGAAGATGTAAATGAGATTCCAGTAATTAACAATTATTTAGTTCCTGATGAATTTAAGTTAACTAATATTACTGTCACGAGGGACATGGTTATTAAACAGATAGACAAACTGAAACAAAATAAGTCCCCGGGACCCGATGAGTTGTTTTCAAGGGTACTTAAGGAATGCAAGATGGAGCTTAGTCCATCCTTACCAGTGTTGTGCCAGAGTTGTGGAAGATGGCTAATGTGGTTCCTATATTCAAATCAGGGGATAAGTCCACTCCTTCAAATTACCGTCCAATAAGCCTGGCATCTATAGTGGGCAAGTTATTAGAATCAATTATAGTTGACATTATCAGAAGTCACCTTGAATCTCAGCATGGATTCACGAGAGGTCGTTCCTGCCTGACAAACTTACTGACGTTCTTCAATAGAACATTTGAGGCAGTTGACAGTGATAAGGAATATGATATTGTTTATTTGGATTTTAGTAAAGCCTTCGACAGAGTACCTCACAAGAGACTTAAGAAAAGTGGCAGCTCATGGTATAGGGGGTAAAGTTCTAGCATGGATTGAGGCATGGCTTACCAATAGAAAGCAGAGAGTTACCATTAATGGAGTGAAATCTGAATGGGGATTAGTCACTAGTGGCGTTCCACAAGGATCAGTTTTAGGCCCTCTCCTGTTCATAATTTACATTAATGACTTTGATGAAGGGATTACTAGTGACATGAGTAAGTTTGCTGATGATACAAAGATAGGCCGTATAATTCACTCTGAGGAGGATATCAATGAACTCCAGGACGATTTGAACAAATTAATGTCTTGGTCTGAAAAATGGCAGATGAAGTTTAATGTGGATAAGTGTAAAGTACTTGCCCTTGGTAATGAAAATAACCCTCGAAGCTATAATCTAGGTGAAGTAGAGCTTGGTCATACAGAATGTGAAAAAGACTTGGGAGTCATGGTAAGCAGAAATCTAAAGCCAAGACAGCAGTGCCTTAGTGTGCGCAACAAGGCCAACAGATTACTTGGATTTATCTCAAGAAGTATAAGTAACAGAAGTCCAAAAGTTATTTTACAGCTCTATACATCACTAGTGAGGCCTCATTTAGATTATGCTGCTCAGTTTTGGTCCCCTTACTACAGGATGGACATAGACTCATTAGAGAACATACAGAGAAGAATGACTAAAATGATTTACTGTGTAAGGAACCTCCCGTATGAAGTTAGACTTAAAGCCTTAAATCTCCACTCTCTGGAGAGGCGTAGAATGAGGGGAGATATCATTGAAGTGTATAAGTGGATGACGGGCATAAACAAGGGAGACATTAATAAAGTACTGAGGGTGTCGAACCAGGTAAGAACCAGGAATAATGGATTTAAGTTGGATAAATTTAGATTTAGAAAGGACATAGGTAAGTATTGGTTTTCTAACAGAGTTGTAGATGCGTGGAACAGTCTTCCCAGTGGGGTGATAGAGGCTAGGACCTTGGGTAGCTTTAAGAAGAGACTGGACAAATATATGAGTGGGAGGGGCTGGGTTTGATTGGTGTCAAGGAGTACGGGAGTTATTTTGTAGATGAATGGTTCAGAGAACCGACATGTTGATAAATTAGACACATGTGCAACTCTTGGGTATCTTTATTGAGGAAACGTTTCGCCACACAGTGGCTTCATCAGTCCATACAAAGGAGAATCTTGAAGAACAGGAGGAGAATGAGGTAATCAGTCCCTCAACCTTGAGTCGATGTGGTCAGTCCATCAATCTTGAATAGATTGATGGACTGAACACATCGACTCAAGGACATAATTGGAAGACAGTGGAACTATATACAGAAGATGAGGCAGTCGGTCCCTCGGTCTTGGAGTTACTGCAGAACACCGTAGTCTACAACACTGTACAAATTATTGCGTGAAAACCAATTTTCCAATTTTTCTAAAAAAAAAAAAAATCAATAAAATTGAATTTGCACCTATACTGCTCAAAATCAATCTTAAAAAAAAAGTCTAAAACACACCAGCTTAATTATGATTTTTACTAGACCAGAAGACGCATTTTTTAGTTATGCACTGAAACAAAGTTTTTTAATGAAATTGGTAAATTAATCCAAACTGCTTGTAAGAACACATCAGAAGTTCTAACTGGGAGAAACGTGAAGAACACAAAGTTCTAACTGGGAGCTGTATAGCCCTTGTGGCTTAGCGCTTCTTTTTGATTATAATAATAATAATCTAACTGGGAGAAACGTTAAGAACACAAAGTTCTAACTGGGAGAAACGTCAGGTCGAGGCAGCTCAGCATAAGTGTCTACATTACAGTTTATAGATTGTCTTTCTATCAAGAAGATAAATTCGACACAATGTGCAATACTTGTGTATCTTTATCGTGGAACCACAGTGGCTTCATCAGTCCAATACCAAGAAAAACGATGAAGATCAGGAGTTTGAGGTAATCAGTCCCTCAGCCTGTAGTCGATGTAATTAGTCCTTCAATTTTGAAAAAAAAAACTGATACTCTGGCTATATCGACCCCACAATAAAGATACCCAGATGATACATATGTGTCAAATATATCAGCCTCTCTGTTCTCTTATCCATTTATCTACATTCCTATCAAGAAGTTGAAAAAACATATATCTCAAGGTTATATTATTGCCTTATCTGTTGCTGGTAAGGTACCAAATTGTAGTACCACTGAATTTTTGGCTTCCTTGCGCACTTTGCTGGGTTTGGATTCCACAGTGGTGTTTCACGCTTGATACATGATCTCACTAATGTTAACGATAGTCACTAGAAGGTTTTCTTGTTCCAGTTCATAAAGGCTAGCTTTACCACTGTTAGTTGATGCATGGTATGATACCGCATATTAAGTAACTAATACGGGGGCGTTGACCCCCCAAAACCCCTCTCCGGGTAATATGATCCTAGCTCAAACCCGGACCAGTCATGTGGCAAGCCACACCTGTACCCTCACACTGCCATAATTTATGTATTGATGCCAGGAACTTCTGCTACTCCAGCTGTTAGTTTTATCCTGTTTATGTGAGTGTCAGGATGCTGGTTAATTGTAAATTCCATCAACATCTTTAACAGAGTCTGCGAGTTGTTCACCGCAGCTCTGCTCTCTGTCATCAACAGTATTTAATACAAAAAAAATGAATTTAGCCAAAAAAAAAAAAAATTAACCCGCCAAAACAATCCTCATATAGGAGAGAGAGGAGCTTATGACGACGTTTCGGTCCGACTTGTACCATTTACAAAATCATTTTGGTCCAGGTCGGACCGAAACGTCGTCATAAGCTCCTCTCTCCTATATGCGGGTCATTTATGTATTGTTCCAGTCACGGTATTGTGCCTTTCTGTTCCTCTAATAAAATTCTACAATAAAATAATGGTTTTCTATGTCTTTTATTGTTGTACGATTTTTTAGCGTATGGGCAAATTTGTTTTCTCTAATAATGATTTTTTTATAAGTATACTCAATAATTAATGATGAGATATGGACAATAAATTGATCAAGTTGATGACAGCGACTCAATCATAGGTAATTTAAGATTGACTCAGCCAAGACGTACAAGAAGAATAAGTCACTCCACACACTGGTTACCACCATATTAATTAACTTAACGTATCATGTAATATATATATATATATATATATATATATATATATATATATATATATATATATATATATATATATATATATATATATATATATATATATATTATATATATATATATATACCAATCTTATATTTTCTACATTGTTCCGGAAACCAATTTTTCAATTTCATTATTCATTACTTTGGCACACAATATTATATTAACAAACTACCATAATATTTTTTTTGTTTTTTTTTTTTGTTTTCACATTTTTTTTTTAATTTTTTTATATTAATTAATATTTTATATTAATTAATAGTTGTTCATCGACACCATGCCCAGCCCTTCTAGGGTAGGGTAGGTGCCTGAGCCCGAGCTTTCAGCTCACAAGACTGTCATTTCTATTAGCCGCCTTGGGGCGGGGATGGCAGACCAGAGAGGCCTAGCTTCTCCCTACCAGCCCCGTGAGGGCGGGGAATGTGGCTAGGCCTGGGGACAGTTGGTCCCGAAGATAAGGAGGTACTTGTACCTCCTCCCATGGGAGACTTAGGTCTCAGACACTCCCTAAAGAGGGAGCCAAGGCCGGGCCACCACTTGGAAAAGGCCCGGGCCGGGAGAATACCGGCGAATCTTAATAATAATAATAATATTTGTGTTTATAGTCAATCTTCAAGAAATTTAAAATTGTATGTGTCATTAAATATTTAGTAAAAAAAAAAAACATGATAGGACAGACTATCGAGACTTCTTAAGTGGCTATGAGTTATTTACAACAGGCCTAATTAGAGTATTTTTCCATAATGGTTGGTAATATAAAACTATGGATAAAATACTTTGGCTATTTCTTGAACATCTGTGAGTGAGTTGTCTCTGAATTATTTTTTATCATTCCTGCAGATAATGACACAAGGTGCGACTATTTCATCATGCTTATTATAGACTTAGAGGTGGCGACATACAAGAATCTACTTATTTTATTAGATACAACACAGACATGTGGCTCCTCCTGCATGATAGATGGCCTGAGAGATGTCAGTCTTTCTCAGTCTCAGGTCAGTTATATTCATAAGAAGTTCTCTTCATATTACTGTCCTTAAACTAACTAGCAGACAGCCCAAGACTGTCATCTACTCCTTCCTTGAAGGTGTTGGCCTTTGTCAGTTCATCAGTTCTATGATGAATCAAGTGTACATGCACTGTTGTTCTCAGTGAACATCGTCAAAACAGTCATCAGAAAAAACCATACCACGGACGAGGATAGAACCCGCGATCAGAGACTCTCAAAACTCCAATCGTGTCATTACGATTTCGTGAGCCAGTCATCAGAATATATACATAGTGCTTGGATCACCCTATTTTTTTTTTTTTTTGCTTCCAAGTGAGAATTGAAAAGTATATAGGCCCAGATCTCATTATCTCAGAGTGGACATACCTAAGACCTTGATAAGCGGGTACTGTTCCCAATTTAAAGTTGTTAGATCTGTCTTATCTACAGGATTTTGGGGTCAGATGTAAGAGAAGAGGCAGTGATCACTGTGTTATGTAATATCTTCAGAAGTTATAAATTTGCTAAAAAAAAAAAAATCTTCCCTTAGCCTGTATGCCAGTTAGAAGACGGAGGATCAAGCCTTTACCACTCCTGTCGCTGAATGTCCCACGTGGGTTTAGTGCAAAGCAGAAAGAAAATAAAAATGATTATAAAACAATCGATCACTATTGTTTGTGAATAAATTAATACATAATACGGTAATGTTTTGAACACGTAGTAATGTTACACAAGTCATGTTTCGTCAGGTGATATGGGAACATTTCTCCTAGCAGGTAAAAAAAAAAAAAAACGTATACACTGATCAAGACATTAAAATGTCCTCCTTGGTTAAATACAACTTTCAGTGACACCGTACCGCTTCCTCACTTTTAATAACTTATACAGTATGATGATCCGTTCAGTGGAGCTTTTGGTCAATGTGAGAAGCCTTCCCGCTGGCTCACCGGCCCACTGCACTGGGTTACCGGTCTACTCCATTCTACTGGGTTACTGGTCCATTCTACTGGGTTACTGGTCCATTCTGCTGGATTACTGGTCCATTCTGCTGGATTACTGGTCCATTCTGCTGGGTTACTGGTTCATGCTACTGGGTTACTGGTCCATTCTACTGGGTTACTGGTCCATCTGCTGGGTTACTGGTCCATTCTACTGGGTCACTGGTTCATTCTGCTGGATTAGTGGTCCATTCTGCTGGGTTACTGGTCCATTCTGCTGGGTTACTGGTTCATTCTGCTGGGTTACTGGTCCATTCTACTGGGTTACTGGCCCATTCTACTGGGTTACTGGTCCATTCTGCTGGATTACTGGTCCATTCTGCTGGGTTACTGGTTCATTCTGCTGGGTTACTGGTTCATTCTGCAGGGTTACTGGTCCATTCTGCTGGGTTACTGGTTCATTCTGCTGGGTTACTGGTTCATTCTGCTGGGATACTGGTCCATTCTGCTGGATTACTGGTCCATTCTGCTGGGTTACTGGTTCATTCTTCTGGGTTACTAGTCCATTCTGCTGGGTTACTGGTTCATTCTGCTGGGTTACTGGTCCATTCTACTGGGTTACTGGTCTATTCTGCTAGGTTACCGGTCCATTCTGCTGGATTACTGGTCCATTCTGCTAGGTTACCGGTCCATTCTGCTGGATTACTGGTCCATTCTGCTGGGTTACTGGTTCATTCTTCTGAGTTACTGGTCCATTCTGCTGGGTTACTGGTCCATTCTGCTAGGTTACCGGTCCATTCTGCTGGTTTATCGGTCCATTCTGCTAGGTTACCGGTCCATTCTGCTAGGTTACCGGTCCATTCTGCTGGGTTATCGGTCCACTCCGTAAAAAGTCATGTGTCGGTAAATCCACATCAGATACGTATATAAAAATGAAAAAAAATCACCAGATAATATGTGTGTTGTGGGTTATTAGATTTAAAACCTATCGTCTAAACGCGGTCACCAAGGCTACGTGTCAGGCGATATATATATATATATATATATATATATATATATATATATATATATATATATATATATATATATATATATATATATATATATATGTATATATATATATATATATATATATATATAGATGGATAGATATATAGATAGATAGATAGTGTGTGTGTAACTTGGATATATACCCCTGAGAGCATGTACACACTACTACAAATATACTCGTTGGTTGGTTAAAGTGGTTTCAAGCTTATCGATTATACAAATATCTTTAAGACTTTGTGTAACCTGTTTACCACCAGGTAAGAATATTTTAATCTCTCTATTATTATTATAATCATGGGGAGCGCTAAACCCGTAGGATTGTACAGCGCATGTGTGAAGGGGGGAACGGAAGGTATTCAGGGAACCGGAGTATAGATCCGATTCCCTAGATCAAAAGCCCCTTACCAACGTCAAGGAACATCCCCTGAGGGGTTAATCCCTATAGAAATAAAAGTCAACTTAGCGTATAAAATCTGAATCATCATATTCGTGTCGGTATATATTTCCTGTGATATGTTGGGTATTTAATAGATTAATGGGATTGAAGACTACCGACACAGCCGTTTAGGCTGCGTGTAACCTGTTCACCATTAATGAATACTTTATTCCAAAATGCTGGCATATTAGGATTAAAGTAAATGCTAGTGTATAAATACGGAAATATATATAATGTATATATAAATATATATCCCTCCACGTGTACAGCGATTTAATCAAGAGTGTAATACAAAGTGACAGTTGAGCACACAATGTGCTTTAAAAAAACCATACTACGGGTGGGATTTGAACCCGCGGTCAGAGAGTCGCAATCGTGTCATTACGATTTCGTGAGTCATGTGCTTTAAAAAATTGATTTATTAATACAATGTTATAGAACAACACTTCTTGTTAATTCGCCGGTATTCTCCCGGCCCGGGCCTTTTCCAAGTGGTGGCCCGGCCTTGGCTCCCTGTGTAGGGAGTGTCCGAGACCTAAGTCTCCCATGGGAGGAGGTACAAGTACCCCCCTCATCTTGTGACCAAGTGTCCCCAGGCCTAGCCACAGTCCCCGCCCTCACGGGGCTCGTACGGAGAAGCTAGGCTCCTGGTCTGCCATCAGCCCCGCCTCAGGGGGGCTCGTGGGAGTTACAGTCTTATGAGCTGCAGGTGGTAGCAAGCTCTGGCTCTGGCACCATCCCCACCCTAGGAGGGCTCGTGGGAGTAGTCTTAAATCCTTCTCCGTTAAAAAAAAAAAGTCTCCTGATGTATTTCTTAATCACACTGATGACCCCATAGTGATAACACATTCGCATTTAAACCAAACAAAATATGTAAAATGATTTTGTCCAGAAAGCTAGAAAGATCTGACATAAGGGTAAATATTTTTCATCGGATTTTTCTTTGTCATGTACCACAACACTGAATGACGTCTTTCAGCTGAAGATGGTCTACTTAAACATAGCTCTGATGCTTCTGATATAGATATATTCTTATCTAATTCACAAAAGTATATAGTCATCTATAAGATTAGTCATAAATTATGGGCAAATCTAACATTTGCTGCCAGCTGTTCACCTAACAGTGAGAGACGTATGAACAAATGTAACATCTGCTGCCAGCTGTTCATCCAGCAGTGCGAGACGTATGAACAAATCTAACATCTTCTGCCAGCTATTCACCTAGCAGTAGACAGATACGCAAGAGTCAGACAAGTGAGAGTGGCATCCTGGTGAGGGTTGTAACCGACCCAACATCAGGATGGTACAACCACACCACCGCGGATACATTGCATTAGCCGGGCGATTTTTTTTTTTACTATCAACAAATACTCGTACAGAAAGTCAGTTTTATAAATGTCAGGCAATATGCATGACAGCTATTGGAATTCTAGCCTCACGTATTAAAAATTATCAGATGGTGAAAGCACGAGTCCGACCCCGGGTCCTGCTTAAGTGGGACTCGTTCAATAAGTAAAGTAAGTAAGCAAGTAGTAAATTACTTATATTGTGATTTATTTATATCTGAGTTTCCCTTAGACCAACACTAACCAACTATCTCCCAGGTGTCTATTATAGCTGAGTGAATAGGGGCAACACACATGCGAAAAACATCGATTCTACCATACGACTCGTCCTAAACGTGAATCAAACTTGAGTCTTTTCGGATGTGAACTGAAGGTTCTGGCACTGAACCAGCACTCACTAGAACGTGATTAGGCCCCCAGATAACTATATTTGGTATTGCGACTCCTAAATTCGAAATGTCAGGACGTAAGAAGTTTTGCTTGAGTCACTGCTACAGGATATAAGATTAAATGAAGATGATTCCGGTGACCCGGTCCCAGACCAGGCCTCCTGGTTGATGGTTTGATCATTCACGCTATTGGTGCATGTATGGTATATAATACCGACAAGATGGAAAATTAGATACATGTGCAATATCTGAGTATTTTTATTGTAGACGTTTTGCTATCCAGTGGCTTTATCAATACAAATTCAAGGACATAATTGGAAGACATAATTGGTAGACTATAAATAGAACTAAGTGGTACCTCGAGTTTCGAACTTAATTTGTTCCAGAAGGCTGTTCGAGTGCCGATACCGAACGCATTTGTCCCCATAAGCAATAATGTAAATTAGATCAGCCCGTTTCTCACCCTCAAAAATACGCTTACAAAAGCACTTACAAAAATACACTTACATAATTGTTTGAGTTAGGAGCTGTTCGAAATTCGAGGCACCACTGGCCGGCCGGCCTGTACACACACACACACACAAACATACACACACATACACACAAACACACACACACACACACGCACGCACACACACACACACACACACACACACACCCACCCACACACACCCACACACACACCCACACACACACACATACCCACACACCCACCCACACACACACACACACACACACACACACACACACACACACACACACAACACACACACACACACACACACACACACACACACACACACACACACACACACACACACACACACACACACACACACACACACACACACACATACACTCCCCCCTCCCCCACCGACATCTCACTCCTTCACCTGATCCCTCCCCTCCCTCTTTCACCCTCCCCCTCCCCACCTCTCCCTCCTTCCCCTCTCCCTCTCCCACTCACCCACTTGCTTCACTCTCCTTCCCACTCCCCCTCCCCACTACTCTCCCATATAGCCACAGTTCCTACTCTACCTCCCCCCCCACACTCTGACATACACAATACTAACCTAACATACAGAATTACATAGGTTTCCCACTCTGAGGCAATCAGGATAAAACAAAAATGGGTTGCCAGAGAGCAACAAGAAAAACCAAGGGACAGGAGGAGGAAACTGCAAAAGGAAGATTGGGCAGCAGAGCTCACAAAAAGAGAACATGAATGGGAAAAGAAACTAGAAGAACTTAGCATGATAATGGAAGAGAGGATAGACATGGAAAGCAGGAAGTGGTAGGTGCAAGTCAAAGCAGCAGAGGCCAGGATACAGAGTTTAGAAGAGGAACTGAAAAATCTGAAACAGCCTAAAGAACTAAAGAACATTTTGGGATTGACAACAGAGACTGCTACCTCAGTCACAAATAAGGGGACTGTAGGGAAAGGAGCAAAACTGCATGTAGAAGCTCAATCAGTGGAGACTGTAGTAAATGAAAGAGCTAAGCTATATGTGGAGGCCCTAACAGACCACAGCAGAGCCCAGGGAAAGCCGAGAAGGGAAAATGACAGGCCACTGAGCCCACATACATTAGTTAGTGAAACTGAAGAAAGGAAAGCTGCAATGGAGGAAATCAAATTGAATGAGGGGATACACAAGGATATGCAGTGGGAGAATGAAAGGGTGAGGTCAGTCTTTGTGTATGGGCTCCAGGAAGTTGAAGGGGAAACATATGAAGCAAGAAAACAAGGGAAAAAAAGCAATTGAAAGCATCATGAAATCAATAGAAGACGACATGACCCAGCTGGAAAATTTTCGGAGAATAGGGGGGTTTGTAAAAAAAAAGAACCCAGCCAGTGAAAGTGACCTTCAAGGCAGAATTGACTCGGAACAGGATCCTGCAGGAGAAAGCACGATTAAGGGACATGCCGGCATACAGAAAGGTGTATCTCGACCGCGACAGAACACAAGCAGAAAGGCAGAAACAGAGAGAGATGGTACAAAGGCAAAAGGAGGAAAGAGAGGGGATGGAGAAGACAGACAGGAGATCCCAGACACAGGAAGATCAAATACAGCCTCCCTCACAACTTCTTATAGAAGCCTCCCAACCAGGTCAACTCCAGTGCAACCAAACACTCTAAACCAAAACACCCATGCCACATCCAATGCCCCCACCCACTGCATTACAAACTCCGCCCCCACAGCAACAACCCATAGTTCCTTATCAGGTCTCCCACTTCCCCAACCCCAATACACCTCCCAGACCACAATCTTAGAAAAGAAGTTGAAGGTGTGGTATACAAATGCAGATGGAATAACAAATAAGTATGAGGAGTGGCACAAAAGAATCAAGGAGACATCCCCAGACATAATAGCACTCACAGAAACAAAACTCACCAGAATAATAACAGATTCAATCTTTCCATCCGGATATCAAATCCTCAGGAAAGACAGAGGGAGGAGAGGGGGAGGAGGAGTTGCACTGCTCATTAAAAACCAGTGGGGGTTTGAGAAAATGGAAGGAATGGATGGCATGGGCGAAAGGGACTACTTAGTAGGAACAATCCAGTCTGAGGGACATAAGGTGATAATTGCAGTAATGTACAATCCTCCACAGAACTGCAGGAGGCCAAGAGAAGAATACGATGAGAGCAACAGAGCAATGGTCGACACACTAGCCGAGGTGGCCAGGAGAGCACACATGGGGGGAGCAAAGTTACTAGTTATGGGTCATTTCAATCACAAGGAGATTGACTGGGAAAACCTGGAGCCCCATGGGGGTCCCGAAACATGGAGAGCCAAGATGATGGATGTGGTACTGGAAAACCTCATGCATCAACATGCTAGAGACACTACCAGAGAGAGAGGAGAGGATGAACCAGCAAGACTGGACCTTGTATTCATCTTGAGTAGTTCTGGCATCGAGGATATCATGTATGAAAGGCCCCTGGGAGCTAGTGATCATGTGGTTCTGTGCTTCGACTACATAGTTGAGCTCCAAGTGGAGAGAGCAGCAGGAATAGGGTGGGAAAAACCAAACTACAAAAGGGGGAATTACTCAGGCTTGAGGAACTTCTTTCAAGACATTCAGTGGGAGAGGGAACTGACAGGAAAACCAGTACAAGAAATGATGGACTGTGTGGCAACAAAATGCAAAGAGGCAGAGGAGAGGTTTGTTCCCAAGGGAAACAGAAATAATGGGAAGAACAGAACGAGTCCTTTGTTCACCCAAAGGTGTAGGGAGGCAAAAACTAGGTGTACTAGAGAATGGAAAAGGTACAGAAGACAGAGAACTCAGGAAAACAAAGAGATTAGCCGAAGAGCCAGAAACGAATATGCACAGATAAGAAGGGAGGCTCAGCGGCAATACGAAAATGACATAGCATAGAAAGTCAAGACTGACCCGAAGCTGTTGTACAGCCACATCAGGAGGAAAACAACAGTCAAGGACCAGGTAATCAGACTGAGGAAGGGTGATGGGGAATTCACATGAAACGACTGGGAGGTAGGTCAGGAGCTCAACACAAGATTTAAAGAAGTATTTACAGTGGAAACCAGTAGGACTCCAGGAAATCAGAGCAGGGGGTGCACCAGCAAGTGCTGGATGAGGTACATATAACCAAGGAGGAGGTGAAGAAGCTGCTATGCGAACTTGACACCTCAAAGGCGGTGGGACCAGACAACATCTCTCTGTGGGTCCTTAAAGAGGGAGCAGAGACATTGTGTGTACCATTAACAAAGATCTTCAACACATCATTTGAAACTGGGCAACTCCCTGAGGTATGGAAGATGGCAAATGTAGTCCCAATTTTTAAAAAGGGAGACAGACATGAGGCACTAAACTACAGACCTGTATCACTAACATGTATAGTATGCAAGGTCATGGAGAAGATCATCAGGAGGAGAGTGGTGGAGCACCTGGAAAGAAACAAGTGTATAATTGACAACCAGCATGGTTTCAGGGAGGGAAAATCCTGTGTCACAAACCTATTAGAGTTTTATGACAAGGTGACAGAAGTAAGACAAGAGAGAGAGGGGTGGATCGACTGCACTTTTTTGGACTGCAAGGCCTTCGACACAGTTCCTCACAAGAGGTTACTGCAAAAGCTAGAGGATCAGGCACACATAACAGGAAAGGCACTGCAATGGATAAGAGAATACCTTACAGGGAGGCAACAACGAGTCATGGTACGTGACGAGGTGTCAAAGTGGACGCCTGTGACAAGCGGGGTTCCACAGGGGCCAGTCCTAGGACCTGTGCTGTTCTTGGTATATGTGAATGACATAACGGAAGGGATAGACTCAGAAGTGTCCTTGTTTGTGGACGATGTGAAGTTAATGAGAAGAATCAAATCGGATGGGGATCAGGCAGGACTACAAAGAGACCTGGACAGGCTACAAGCCTGGTCCAGCAACTGGCTCCTTGAATATAACCCCGCCAAATGCAAAGTCATGAAGATTGGGGAAGGGCAAAGAAGACCGCAGACACAATATAGTTTAGATGGCCAAAGTCTGCAAACCTCACTCAAGGAAAAAGATCTGGGGGTGAGTATAACACCGAGCATATCTCCTGAGGCGCACATCAATCAGATAACTGCTGCAGCATACGGGCGCCTGGCAAACCTACGGATAGCGTTCCGATACCACAGTAAGGAGTCGTTCAAGACTCTGTATACCATTTACGTCAGGCCCATACTGGAGTATGCAGTACCAGTTTGGAATCCACACCTAGTCAAGCACGTCAAGAAATTAGAGAAAGTGCAAAGGTTTGCAACAAGACTAGTCCCAGAGCTACGGGGATTGTCCTACGAAGAAAGGTTGAGGGAAATCGGCCTGACGACACTGGAGGCCAGGAGGGTCAGGGGAGACATGATAACGACATATAAAAGACTGCGCGGAATAGACGAGGTGGACAAAGACGGGATGTTCCAGAGATGGGACACAGACACAAGAGGTCACAATTGGAAGTTGAAGACTCAGATGAATCAAAGGGATGTTAGGAAGTATTTCTTCAGTCATAGAGTAGTCAAGCCGTGGAATAGCCTAGAAAGTGAAGTAGTGGAGGTGGGAACCATACATAGTTTTAAGGCGAGGTATGATAAAGCTCATGGAGCAGGGAGAGAGAGGACCTAGTAGCAATAAGTGAAGAGGCGGGGCCAGGAGCTATGAATCGACCCCTGCAACCACAAATAGGTGAGTACAAATAGGTGAGTACACACACACACACACACGCTATGTGTACCCCTAACAACAATATTCAATACATCTATCGAAACAGGGAGATTGCCTGAGGCATGGAAGACAGCAAATGTAGTCCCAATCTTTAAAAAAAGGAGACAGACATGAAGCATTAAACTACAGACCAGTGTCACTGACATGTATAGTATGCAAAATCATGGAGAAGATTATCAGGAGAAGAGTGGTGGAACACCTAGAAAGGAATGATCTCATAAACAGCAGCCAAGATGGTTTCAGGGACGGGAAATCCTGTGTCACAAACCTACTGGTGTTCTATGACATGGTGACAGCAGTAAGACAAGAGAGAGAGGGGTGGGTGGATTGCATATTCTTGGACTGCAAGAAGGCGTTTGACACAGTTCCACACAAGAGATTGGTGCAAAAACTGGAGGACCAAGCAGGGATAACAGGGAAGGCACTACAATGGATCAGGGAATACTTGTCAGGAAGACAGCAGCGAGTCATGGTACGTGGCGAGGTGTCAGAGTGGGCACCTGTAACCAGCGGGGTCCCACAGGGGTCAGTCCTAGGACCAGTGCTGTTTCTGGTATTTGTGAACGACATGACGGAAGGAATAGACTCTGAGGTGTCCCTGTTTGCAGATGACGTGAAGTTGATGAGAAGAATTCACTCGATCGAAGACCAGGCAGAACTACAAAGAGATCTGGACAGGCTGCAGGTCTGGTCCAGCAACTGGCTCCTGGAGTTCAATCCCACCAAGTGCAAAGTCATGAAGATTGGGGAAGGGCAAAGAAGATCGCAGACGGAGTACAGTCTAGGGGGCCAGAGACTACAAACCTCACTCAAGGAAAAAGATCTTGGGGTGAGTATAACACCAGGCACATCTCCTGAAGCGCACATCAACCAAATAACTGCTGCAGCATATGGGCGCCTGGCAAACCTCAGAACAGCATTCCGACATCTTAATAAGGAATCGTTCAGGACCCTGTACACCGTGTACGTTAGGCCCATATTGGAGTATGCGGCACCAGTTTGGAACCCACACCTAGCCAAGCATGTAAAGAACCTAGAGAAAGTGCAAAGGTTTGCAACAAGACTAGTCCCAGAGCTAAGAGGTATGTCCTACGAGGAGAGGTTAAGGAAAATCAACCTGACGACACTGGAGGACAGGAGAGATAGGGGGGACATGATAACGACTTACAAAATACTGAGAGGAATTGACAAGGTGGACAAAGACAGGATGTTCCAGAGATTGGACACAGTAACAAGGGGACACAGTTGGAAGTTGAAGACACAGATGAGTCACAGGGATGTTAGGAAGTATTTCTTCAGCCACAGAGTAGTCAGGAAGTGGAATAGTTTGGGAAGCGATGTAGTGGAGGCAGGATCCATACATAGCTTTAAGCAGAGGTATGATAAAGCTCACGGTTCAGGGAGAGTGACCTAGTAGCGATCAGTGAAGAGGCGGGGCCAGGAGCTCGGACTCGACCCCTGCAACCTCAACTAGGTGAGTACAACTAGGTGAGTACACACACACACTCACACACACACACAACACACAAAGGTGTGTGTGTCTGTATACACACATTATTGTTAAAAAATAAACTAGAACCCGTTTTCTCGCGGTTGTAAGATTAGTTGGTAAAATGATGGACCAGTAAACTGAGGACAGAACGATAACGATCTTGAAAATGGTATAAATTACTTGTTGATCGACTGATTACATCATCTTCATTTCACTACTACACTTGCTGCCTCTGTATTTGACTGAAGAAGCCTGTTGTGTAAGCGAAATATTTTAACAATGACGATACCCAACTGCAGCACATGTATATTAATCATCAGCACGATAACAAGTCTTGTCACCACGGCACAGGGTAAGTCAGCCTCCATCCACCGGGTTATAAATAACCTTGACGTATTGCTGTATTAATTTCACGTCAGTCTGTCGATGAGTATAAGGCGGGACCGGGAGCTAGAATTCTTACGCACAGAAGATGAATTTCTTGCAATTAAATCTTTCCATGCTGGTGCGCTTTACAGTATATATCGCGGAATGTGGTTAGTTGATGGCTGGTTGCTTGTTGGTTATAATAATATAATACCTTTATTTCTACAAGTACATGTACAAGGTATACAGACCATAGCTGACAGCAGTGACATACTACTACATAAAAAGTCACTTGTTATGCAGAGCATTTGGGCACCTTGGGTTAATTTTGTCCCAGGATGCGACTCACTAGTCTACAAACACCCAGGTACCTACTTACTGCTATTAAGTTTTTATTTAGGTTCCACACAAAACTATGAACGATCATAATGGTTGTGATGGATGGTTTTGATGGACTGAACATATCGATTCCAGGCTGAGGGACTGATTACCTCAAACTCCTCCTCTCCTTACCCATTTCTACTTTGTATTGGACTGATGAAGCCACTGTGTGGCGAAGCTTTCTTCAATAAAGATTTCCATATGTTGCATAGTGTCTCAATTGATCATAATGGTGTTGAGGACACAGTTGTTATGGAACATTTCTATAAAGTATCATATATATATTTAGCGTAGAATAAACCAATGTACTCTCTCTACATTGTTCTGTCTTTTAATAGAAAAGCACTGTGGTGTCGATAGTTTTCTCTGAAATATATTAGATAAGCTAAAAATAATTTGTGCAGTTACAGCTTCAAAGCGACGACTGAAAGATACAATTGACCTTGTATTGGTGTGTTGGATTTCCGCGTCTGGCAAGTTCACACACACACACACACACACACACACACACACCAACAAGGAATACACCAACAAGTGTTGGACGACATACATACAGATGAGGAGGAGGTGAAGAAACTGCTAAGGGACATCGATACCTCAAAGGCAATGGGACCGGACAACATCTCTCCATGGGTCCTTAGAGAGGGAGCAGATATGTTGTGCGTACCACTTACCACAATCTTCAACACATCCCTGGAAACTGGGCAACTACCTGAGGTATGGAAGACGGCAAATGTAGTTCCCATTTTCAAAAAAGGAGACAGAAAAGAGGCACTAAACTATAGACCTGTGTCATTGACGTGTATAGTATGCAAAATTATGGAGAAGATTATCAGGAGGAGAGTGGTGGAGCACCTGGAACGGAACAGGAGTATAAATACCAACCAGCACGGATTCACGGAAGGCAAATCCTGTGTCACAAACCTTCTGGAGTTTTATGATAAAATAACAGAAGTAAGACAAGAGAGAGAGGGGTGGGTTGATTGCATCTTCTTGGACTGCAAGAAGGCTTTTGACACAGTTCCTCACAAGAGATTAGTGCAGAATCTAGAGCATCAGGCGCATATAACAGGAAGGGCACTGCAATGGATCAGAGAATACCTGACAGGGAGGCAACAACGAGTCATGGTACGTAATGATGTATCACAGTGGGCACCTGTGACGAGCGGGGTCCCACAGGGGTCGGTCCTAGGACCAGTGCTATTTTTGGTATATGTGAACGACATGACGGAAGGGTTAGACTCAGAAGTGTCCCTGTTTGCAGATGATGTGAAGTTAATGAGGAGAATTAAATCTGATGAGGACCAGGCAGGACTTCAAAGAGACCTGGACAGACTGGACACCTGGTCCAGCAAATGGCTTCTCGAATTTAATCCTGCCAAATGCAAAGTCATGAAGATAGGGGAAGGGCACAGAAGACCACAGACAGAGTATAGGCTAGGTGGCCAAAGACTGCAAACCTCACTCAAGGAGAAAGATCTTGGGGTGAGTATAACACCGAGCATGTCTCCGGAAGCACACATCAATCAGATAACTGCTGCAGCATATGGGCGCCTGGCAAACCTGAGAACAGCATTCCGACACCTTAGTAAGGAATCATTCAAGACACTGTACACCGTGTATGTCAGGCCCATACTGGAGTATGCAGCACCTGTTTGGAACCCGCACTTGATAAAGCACGTCAAGAAACTAGAGAAAGTACAAAGGTTTGCAACAAGGTTAGTTCCAGAGCTAAGGGGAATGTCCTATGAAGAAAGATTAAGGGAAATCGGCCTGACGACACTGGAGGACAGGAGGGTCAGGGGAGACATGATAACGACATATAAAATACTGCGTGGAATAGACAAGGTGGACAAGGACAGGATGTTCCAGGGAGGGGACACAGAAACAAGAGGCCACAATTGGAAGTTGAAGACACAAATGAGTCAGAGAGATAGTAGGAAGTATTTCTTCAGTCATAGAGTTGTAAGGCAGTGGAATAGCCTAGAAAATGACGTAGTGGAGGCAGGAACCATACACAGTTTTAAGACGAGGTTTGATAAAGCTCATGGAGCGGGGAGAGAGAGGGTCTAGTAGCAACCGGTGAAGAGGCGGGGCCAGGAGCTAGGACTCGACCCCTGCAACCACAAATAGGTGAGTACAAATAGGTGAGTACACACACACATGAGGATCAGGCAGGACTTCAAAGAGACCTGGAGAGGCTGGACACGTGGTCCAGCAACTGGCTTCTTGAATTCAACCCTGCCAAATGCAAAGTCATGAAGATAGGAGAAGGGCAAAGAAGACCGCAGACAGAGTATAGACTAGGTGGCCAAGGACTGCAAACCTCGCTCAAGGAGAAAGATCTTGGGGTGAGTATAACACCGAGCATGTCTCCGGAAGCACACATCAACCAGATAACTGCTGCAGCATATGGGCGCCTGGCAAACCTGAGAATAGCGTTCCGGTACCTTAGTAAGGAATCGTTCAAAACACTGTACGCTGTGTACATCAGGCCCATACTGGAGTATGCAACACTAGTTTGGAACCCACACTTGATCAAGCACGTCAAGAAATTAGAGAAAGTGCAAAGGTTTGCAACAAGGCTAGTTCCGGAGCTCAGGAGTATGTCCTACGAAGAAAGGTTGAGGGAAATCGGACTGACGACACTGGAGGACAGGCGGGTCAGGGGGGACATAACGACAAACAAAATAATGCGTGGAATAGATAAGGTAGACAGACAGGTTGTTCCAGGGAGGGGACACAGAAACAAGGGGTCACAATTGGAAGCCGAAGACTCAGACGAGTCAGAGGGATGTTAGGAAGTATTTTTTCAGTCATAGAGTCGTCAGGAAGTGGAATAGCCTAGCAAGTAATGTAGTGGAGGCAGGAACCATGCATAGCTTTAAGACGAGGTATGACAAAGCTCTGGAAGCAGAAAGAAAGAGGACCTAGTAGCGATCAGTGAAGAGGCGGGGCCAGGAGCTGAGTCTCGACCCCTGCAACCACAATCAGGTGAGTACAATTAGGTGAATACACACACACACAGGGACTATGAATCGACCCCTGCAACCACAACTAGGTGAGTACACACGCAGAAATGTCAACAGCATTTTGCAACAAGTTTTAATTACGTTGTGTACCAGAGTGAGACTTGTGTGACTGTAAATGGTCTAAGTCAGACCGAAACGTCGTCGTAAGCTCCTCTCTCTTATGTGAGGGTTATTTGTGTATTAAACTTATTACTATGGACTTCAAGAAGTGGGCGAGGGGACCCATAGCCTCGGAGAACTTCATACAGAATCTTCAAGAAAAAATACTGCGATTTCTCCTTAAGCCTCTTTGAATACCTACCATCCCGACTTTTATACATAATTATATATGGAATAAGATCACGGTAAACAGGTTATATCATAATATACAAAATAACCACTGTGAAAAAAAAATAGTGAACTACCAAGCACTTTCGTGATTTCTCTCATTATCAAGGAACTGATAATGTAAAACATAACGAAATCGTTTGGAAGTTCACTATTTTTTTTCACAGTGGTTGTTCTGCACAATTATATATAACCAACATGTAGACAGAAACTCAGAAACTGATCTGTATATTTCGACCCAGTGCTGGGATGCTCTTCTGCAGGTCGCCTGAGTGATCTACCAGGTCAACACTGTATGATCTACCTGATCAACACTGTGTGATCTACCAGCTCAACACTGTTATCTACCAGTTCAACGCTCTGAGTTCACCAGGTCTGACATCATAGTCAGTCAAGGAACAACAGTCAGCTACTATAAAGAAAAACTTGCGAGGTCCCAACCACACAAACTATAGTGCACTGCGCTAATTGTTGCTTTGTCACCTGTTGACCTTCATAACAACCCAGTCGCGGAAACTGGCGCTTAGGTACATAAGAGGAATATCAAGTGCTCTTGTGTCCACGGTGTAGCCGGGTAACAAGCCGTAGACTCACCATTCCACGGGACGTCCGAAGCATGTCTGGTGTAGACACATGAGTCAGAGAACCGACAAGTTGATAAGTTAAACACATGTGCAGCATTTGGGTGTCTTTATTGAGGAAACGTTTCGCCACTGTGTGGCGAAACTGTGTGGGCACACAGTGGCTTCCTCAGTCCAATACAAAGACGAATGGTGAAGATAGGAGGAGTTTGAGGTAATGAGTCCCCCAGTCTGGAGTCGATGTAATTAGTCCATCAACATTGTCCCAGACTATGGAGCAAAACTCTTCTCCAGGCTGAAGGACTGACCACCTCAAAACTACGTCTTCAAGGTTGATGGACTGATGACATCGTGTTTACATCTCTACTACTTCTGTTCACTCTTCTGTACTCGACTGAAGAACTGATATACGGACTGCATCAGTAGTACTGAGTACAATACGGCAGTGAACCAGCAGTGATTACATGCACTAGTATCCAGGTTAAGTTACTAGACCCCTGGCTGTCTTCACGAGGGAACCGGATAGGTTCATGAGGTCAGTACCTGACCAGCCAGGCTGTGGTTAGTACGCTGGACTATGGGTGACTAGCAGTAACAGCCAGGTTGATCAGGCCTTGATGCTAGACCTAGACTCAGTTTTTAGTATAGCTTGGGTAATACATCACAATCATGAGTACTATGGAAATGTTGCAAATGAAGGATTGGTCAATTAAAAATAAATGAAAATGGAATTATATTGGTTAAGTGACCTGCATATTATGAAGTAGTCGAACTGGGGCGTTGAAATCTAAGCATGAGAATTTACAAGCAATGGATGATAATAATAACTATGCCTACAAGTACTTGTACAAGGTATACAGGACTAGCTGACATCAATGACATACTACTATATAGGATACAACATTTATGTGAGTTTACCTGGAGTTTTCCTGGAGAGAGTTCCGGGGGTCAACGCCCCCGCGGCCCGGTCTGTGACCAGGCCTCCTGGTGGACCAGAGCCTGATCAACCAGGCTGTTACTGCTGGCTGTACGCAATCCAACGTACGAGCCACAGCCCGGCTGGTCAGGTGCTGACTTTAGGTGCTATTTAATAGGTGAAACAAAGTCCGAGTAGTCATTGAAACTTAAACCTTGAGTAGCTTTAAAAATAGATTAGAGACGTACGTGAGTGGGCGTGACTTGAACCTGCCTGGCATGGGCCCACAGCAGTACTTCTTCCTTCCTTCTTAAGTGGGCGTGATTTGGACCTGCCTAACATGGGCCTGTAGCCCTGCTTCTTCTTTCTTTGTTCTCGTGTATTAGTAAAAGATGGTAAGTAAGACAAATGCACAACAGTTAGGCATCTTTATTCTGAAACGTTTCGCCTACACAGTAGTCTTCTTCAGTCGTGTACAGAAAAGTTGGCAGTAGAGATGTGAAGACGATGTAATCTTCCTGTGGAAAATTACATTTATCTGAATGTAACTCATTATGTACATAACAGTAAATGACAACAAAGATAATTATTATTTATCAGTTACATAGACAAGTAGGAATTTGAGACACCTAGGTCGCAAAAAATGTCCCCCTTCGATACCTACCACTGTTATATCCACAAGTTGCTCTGGACCTATTAATTACAAATGAAATATACATCACCAGGAATTCTGGTAATATAAATTTGTGGACTGTATATTAAATTAATAAAGGATTATATATATACACATATACATAACAGAAGGAGAATATTTTAAAATCACTCACCAATTTGACTGGAGATCAAGGTGTATCATACTCAGAAAACCTCACTAACTAAATTTATGAAAATACTGGCCAGAATTATAACACAAATCTAGATAGCTTATCTGAGGTTCCTGGAGTTGTCTTGTCCAATCGTCTGATATCTCAAGTTATGCAGGAATGTACATCCAACAATTTCGGCTTCTGTTTGAGAGGTGTCAGCCCAATTTTAACCTCTAGAGCACGAAAATTCTTCCCATTACACTAACGTTTTGTTGGTTCACTCAAACCAAAGTGGCGAGTCTCGTCTGCGCAGGCGCAGGCTTCCCATTTTTTATAACATAATTTTTATTAAATACAGTATGGCCATCTATTTACATATAACTACTGTATTTCTGGAATATATATACTCTATTTTCCACACTTCCCATCAACCTTGAGTGAAGAAGACTACTGTGTAAGCGAAACGTTTCGGAATAAAGATTCTTAACTGTTACACATAAGATAAGAGATAAGATAAGATTTCGTTCGGATTTTTAACCCCGGAGGGTTAGCCACCCAGGATAACCCAAGAAAGTCAGTGCGTCATCGAGGACTGTCTAACTTATTTCCATTGGGGTCCTTAATCTTGTCCCCCAGGATGCGACCCACACCAGTCGACTAACACCCAGGTACCTATTTGCTGCTAGGTGAACAGGACAACAGGTGTAAGGAAACGTGTCGAAATATTTCCACCCGCCGGGAATCGAACCCGGGCCCTCCGTGTGTGAAGCGGGAGCTTTAGCCACCATTTTAATATTCATAAGTAAAAGATGTTGGCAGATGAGGAACTTTTAACATTTTCAGGCAGTGAGTTACAAATTTATCTAGGCCTTTTATTTGCATGGAGTTTTTGAACAGGTTAAGACATACAGGTAGAATGTGAGAGATACTTGTTCCTTGTACTGCCTGTATGTGTTCCGTTGTAGCACCACTGATAGACTTTAAGCTCTGGGTCAGTGAGAGCGCTGGGAGTCCTGTAGACAGCAGGCACAGTAAAAAAAATGTCAATATTGTGGAGGTTAAATAAACTGAAGCTTTTGAATGAGGGAGTGAGTGTGTGTTGCCTGGAGTCTGAGTGAGTAATAATTCTGAGAGCTGAGTTTTGCTGAGAAACAGCAGTTTTAAGGTGATTAACTACTGTTGATCCCCATACTTATATTTACAAGTTAGTTTATTATGTTTATTATGCACCCCATACCCATCCTGTGGGTATTTACAAGTAAGTTTATTTAAGCACAGGTACACATAAGTACAATTATCATACGTATAACAAGGACCCCAGTGAAAATAAGTCACTGACTTTCTTGGGGGGTTATCCTAGATAATTTACCCATGTACGATAATTGTACTTATGTGTACCTGTGATTAAATGAAGTTATTGACATAAATTATTTAGGATAACCCCAAAAAAGTCAGTGAATTATTTCCATTGGGGTCCAAGTTTACGATCGCAATGAATTGTTTATGCAAATATGAACTCAGTCACACACAAAAAACATTTTAATGTATTTGAAAGTTAGAAAACATATTGAATACGAGTTGATATAGATATATAGTGTGAGTGATGGGTAGGAGGATGGTTGGTAGTGGGAGTGTAAGCGACCAGTCCACCACAACACTTGTGATGTTGCTGGCGTGAGGAACCTTGCTATCCTCTCTTCTATCCTCCCGTCACTATCAACCATGGCCTGGACTACCAAACAGATGCTGCTGGCTATCATGATGGTCGTGACGGGATCCATTAATACCCTCTCCACCAAGTAAGGAGGCCAGAAAGGTGTTGTTTGGGGCTTTGCATTGTTAGGTAGCCTTGACCACGGGTCTGGTCATCACCCTCTAATTAATTAACAACCGGATGCTGCACACATCACATGATCGTGATTCATGTTTTTATTTCATCCTGGTGTTCGTTTTTCTATATTTCTAAAAATATTGCTAAAAGTTGCAGTAAGTTGCCTTGGTTGATGTCCTTGGTGTGTTTGCAGAGTAAATACCAAGGTGAGGCAACTTTATTTCTCTTCTGTACTTAGTTTTGATTTATTTTATTGGATAAATTGCTAATTTTCTAGTTCTTTTTCGTCACTCAGTTTTGGGGCACTGCTGAATAAGAGAAATTGCCATTTTCGTTAATTCCCTTCAGGAGAGTAAGGATCCCTTGAAGTGAAGGGGCTCTCCATCCCAGGAATAAAACCTCTCTTCTTCCTTGGATCAAATTTAAACAATTCTCTCCTCTTCCGTTTTTGGAGGGATATTTTTTCCCCTTGTGAATTTTGGCTCCTAGGTAGAGCAGGAAGGGATACTTGTGCATCCCATTCTTTTGACCACTTCAGTGGTGGTGGTGGTTGCTGTGGGAATTGGATTATCCGAGGATGTGCTGGGCAGCTCTCTGGGGTCCAGGTGGGCGGCCTTGCGTGTCCTTGGGTGGAAATATCTCGAACATGAAGAACAGTGGTAAACAGAGTTAAATCGAAAGCTGCCATGATGAAGAGCTCTGTTCCTCAAGGCACAGTACTCGCCCCTATCCTGTTCCTCATCCTCATATCAGACAGACAGAGATGTAAACCATAGCACCTTATCATCCTATGCAGACAATACTAGGATCTGCATGAGAGTGTGACCCATTGAGGACACTGCAAATCTCCAAGAAGATATAAACCAAGTTTTCCAATGGGCAATGATGTTCATTGAAGACAAATTCCAACTACTCCATTATGGGAAACTGGAGTAAATAATAGCTAGAACTGAGTATACTACAAACTCTAATCACACAATAGAGCAGAAAAGTAATGAAAGTATAGTCTGAGGATCTCACCTTCAATGATCACAACAATGCCACTATCACATTTGCAAGGAAACTGATAGGATGGATATTGAGAACATTCAGGATGAGGTGCCAAGCCAATGATGATCCTTTTTAAATCACTGTTCTCTCTTGGTTGGAATACTGCTGTACATTAACATCCCCATTCAAGGCAGATCTAGAGAATATACAGAGCCTTTACTGCACATATAAGTTCTATCCAACAACTACTGGGAATGCCTGGAAGCACTTGACTTGTACTCACTGGAGTGCAGGTGAGAGAGATCTATCATAATCTACACCTGGAAGATCCTGGTGGGACTGATCTCTAATCTGCACACAGTCCCCAATCTGTGTGCAGGCAATGCAACATACCCCCAGTGAAAAGTAGGGGCACCCTTGGTACACTAAGAGAAAACACTAAGTGTCTGGGGCCCAGAACTGTTCAGCAGCCTCCTACCAGCTTTAAAAGGACTTTCCAATAGGCCCCTGGTTGTCTTCAAGAGGGAGCTGGACAGATTCGTAAAGTTAGTGCCAAATCAGCTGGGCTGTGGTTCGTATGTTGGACTACATGTGGCCAGCAGTAACAACCTCATTGATCAGGCCCTGATCCCCCAGGAGGCCTGGTCATGGACGTTGATCCCCGGAATGCCCTCCAGGTAGACTCCAGAAGGTGGCAGTCAAGAGGTATGACTTGGCATTTCCGGTTGCCCATATCTCTGGTTGGCTGAGCCTAACTTGGTTGATTTAGGTGTCATCCTGTAATAATAATAATAATAATAATAATAATAATAATAATAATAATAATAATAATGTATTTACTACGAGTACATGTACAATAATAATAATATATTTACTACAAGTACATGTACAAGGCATACAGGCCTAGCTGACAGCAATGACATACTACAGCCTCTCCTCACTTAGCGACGTACTTGTTTACCGACGCCTCGGACTTAAAGTGGGCTCTCTGACCAGTATTTATACCTAAATAATGTATATTAGAGCTGATTTCCTCTACATATTCTGTTTATTTCAATATACACTACACTACTGTATAAACATTTAAAAATACAGAAATGTTATAAATACCAGAAATGTTATAAATGGTGCAAAGGTGACATTAAAACAATATCAAAGATGGTTGACACAAACCCACTACCATTATAATATGCTCCTCATTTAGCGATGAATTCATTTAACAACGTGGTCTTAGGAACGGAACTCTGCCGTTCAGTGAGGAGAGGCTGTACTATATAGAAAGCCACTTGTTATTCAGAGCATTTCGGACAAATTAGGTCACTATTGTCCCAGGATGTGACCCACACCAGTCGACTAACACCCAGGTACACATTTTACTGATGGGAAACATAGACAACCAGTGTAAAGAAACACACCCAATGTTTCTACCCTAGCTGGGAATCGAACCCAGACCCTTGCCATGTGAAGCGAGAGCTTTAGCCATCAGGGCACTGGTGTACTGGTATTCCGAGTACGGCATGCCAGTGGTCCTTTTGAGTTACGATTTTAATTCGTTCCAAATAACATATCATAACTCAAGCCCCAAAATACATAGTTTTATGGAAATTCATTCAAACATGCCAGAACACACCTAACCTCCCCATGGATATATTTTGTTGTTTACATACTCTGAGGTTTTTCTGAGTGGTAAACAAGCATAGGCTTCAGCTTAAAATCTCCATAAGCATTGGCACCCAACTGAAGAGCAAATGTATCTTTCACAGGATTTTAGCCCAATCAGGGTGACAGGACAGGGTAGAGAAGGCAGGCCAGGGAAGGGCAGGTCAGAGGCAGGGCAGCATAGGATAGGATAGGATAGGCCAGAGAAGGCAGGCCAGAACTGGGTTGGGTAGGACAGGGCAAGGCAGTAAAAGATTCATAAAGAATTGTAGGTTAATATTTACACTTGTTGTGATCTCTCACTGCCTGCATCTGGTACACATACTCTCTCTCTTTGTCACCTTCAAAACACCCTCCACCCTCAATCTATTAAAGATATTTAAATCACCCTGTCTTGTGAAACTAAGACATATTTGCAACATCTGGGTAACTTTATTGTAGACATATTGCCATACGTCTACAATAAAGTTACCCAGATGTTGCATGTGTGTCTTGGTTTCATCTTGTCGGTATTGTATACCATTCTTGTACACCCTGTCTTGTCTCTGGGCTGAGGCCAATCATCGTACACATAGCATCTCAGATTTTTCAATGTAACTTAAAACTAAATTTCTTTGAGGCTAAATTATAACTCAAAACCATCACAACTCGGGGGGGGAGGGGTCATCGTATTTTGGAAACTACATACTTGGATAATGGGCTTTTCTAGGTGGTGGTATATTTGCCCCATTGTACTCTATACCATTTGTACCAATACTGACTTGATAAAGCTCCTAGTGATAAATGCAACAATGTAAAAATTAATAAAGCTAAACACTGAAGGAAAAAATTCATCATACAGTTCTATATCTAGATTTACATGCATAAATTTTTGATAAAATTCAGATGTCTAGTTTGCCCTATCTGCAGTACTTTCTGTTGACATTGACAGTGGCATTGATGCCATTGAAGATGGAAGCACCTAAAGCAGCAGCAATATAACTATCAGACGACTTCACAAGTACATGTACTTTATCTTTTATTTTTTGCTGTTTTGAAGTATTTTATCACACAATCTTAATGTTTTGCTAGTCATGGTTACCGCTACCTGACATTATTTATTAATTTAAAGGGCATATTTTATGCAAAAATGTGATAAAAATAAGCTTTGATTTATGCTTTTCAACTTGTATATGACCTGTAGAATTCTTTAAAGGTGCAAACAATGATAATCAAAAATTTTATTTTTTAGTATTTGTTTTTAATATTAAATAGCTTTTAATACCAAGGGTGCTGTAAATAATCAAGAGGCCAATGCAGTTGTTTTAAAATTAACTAAGGTAACTGCTCTAATTTTTCTTTCATTCTGCATCTTGCCAGCCTGTTTCGGCGAACACCGACAAAAGGAAACATTTTTTGTGGTTACGTCATGTAGCGCATAAATGATATCTGGTGACCTGCATATATTGTTGAACTATTTAGATGTGTGAGAGATGTCAGGAAATTGGAGCAGGAGCATGCAACAGGTGAAGTTGAATATGGCATTACAAAAGGAGATGAGTTAGTTGGAAGAGGGTAGAAATGGGTGCATGATCAAGAGATGTGGTTATGAGTTTGGTGGTGGAGCAGTGGGTTGGGGTGTGATTAGGAGAGAGTGAGGGGTACAGTATATTCAAGAGGGGGAAGGGGGGGGGGCAAAGATTGGGTGGGGTGGGAGGTGGAGCTCATAGTATGTATAGCAGGAGGTAGCGTAGATTAATTGATAATGTCTCACTCAAGTTCAAGGTGCCTTTGTGTCCACATGTGCTGGGAAAATAGAGGGTTGCAAGTTGATGTGAAGTGCTCCATTTCTTTCAGGTGTAAGAAAAATTGCATCTTGCATAGCAAATAGTGCAGGTGCTGGCAACTGAGACACTCGTTGAAAAATGGCTTGGACACAAAAACAAGTTCTTCTCGCCGTATTGCTTGTCTTCACTGGCTCTATTAATACGTTGTCAACCAAGTAAGCAGTGCACTGTGATGATAAATTAAGAATTTTCTTTTATTGCAACCCTTCACCTACCATATGAATGAGAATGTAGTATAGGGAATACTATTTAATTACAGTATCACTAGGAACAAATTGACCTATAACACACTTGACTGGTCCGAACCCTTGACTGGTCCGAACCCTTGACTGGTCCGAACCCTTGACTGGTCCGAACCCTTGACTGGTCCGAACCCTTGACTGGTCCGAACCCTTGACTGGTTTCAAACGGTTTCGTTGGACAATAAAGCAGACTGTAAACGGATGGGGTTGTAGGCGCCCTTATAAACACAAACATTAAATATATACCAGGAACGTGCACGGTAAGCTGTCCAATATACAAAAACAGTTAGAAACAGAAATACAAATAGCTAGAGCTTCATTTAAGGAGGTTATTAATAGAATATTCAAGAGGTTGCTAGTAGAATTGCAGTAAATCAACCATTCAAATCATTATGAAGCTGTGCTTGGTCTGTGGTCAGTCAAACAAACGGGCTTCCACATGCATAAATTGTCATTTTTGTGGAAATTGGTGTCACACCCCTTGTGCAGATATCCAAGAACTAGCTACAAGCAGTATTAAAACAGGGAAGTGTTTTTGGGTATGCCCAAATAAGATAAATCTGTGGACTAAAATCACAAGGGTATTAAAAGAGGTCAACATCAAAGCTGCTTTCATAGAAAACCTGGAAGCTTTCTACAACAGATGGGAACATAAAAAGTCTGGGCTGAATGGTACTGCCCTTGATACTGGCCATGTAGTCAGAAACTGTAAGGCTGGAGATGATGTCCTGGTAGTCAGTAAATGTGGGGCTGATAGTGCTGTCCTGGGAGACAGTAATGGTGAAGCTGGAGGTGCTGTCCTGGGAGACAGTAATGGTGAAGCTGGAGGTGCTGTCCTGGGAGACAGTAATGGTGAAGCTGGAGGTGCTGTCCTGGGAGACAGTAATGGTGAAGCTGGAGATGCTGTCCTGGGAGACAGTAATGGTGAAGCTGGAGATTTTGTCCAGGTAGTCGGGAATTATACGCAGGAAGGAATACATATAAATGACCTCATAGGGGACAGGAGCCATAGTAGGGAAACAAGTGTAGTCAAAGATAAGATAAAACCAATATTGCAAACTAGAAATACCGCAGGAAATAGCAAACAAGAGGACTCCACTAGCAATAGTGAGGATATATTACCAAAAACAACTGGTGGGAGCTCCGTTGTTGGTGCTAGGGAGGATAGAAGTAAGACAGGGAAACATGCACCAACAGGGAATACAGTCACAGAAACCCAAGGCAAACGGAAACCAAGCCTGTGCACATACTATGCACTCGGTATCTGCTGGCATGGGAAATCTGGAAAAACAGATGGGACGTGCAACTATGACCACCCTAGAAAATGCCATGCCCATATGACAACAGGAAAATGCAAACTCCCTTCCTGTAAGCTTTTTCACCCTGAACTGTGTACCTCTTCAGTACAGGAAAGACTGTGCTATAATTTAAATTGCCAGGCATACCATCTAAAGGGGACAAAAAGATACAAAACATCCAGGCCATGGGAAAACCTGGGTAGCCAGAGCCACTCAAGAGGGAGAGGTTTTTTAGTGCCAGGAAGGAAAAAAAACTGGCAGGAAATGGCAGAAAACGTACACCAAATCCAGTCATTCCTGGAGTGGAACCACAGTCGATAGCCTCCACTCCAAACCAACAGATACAGATACTAATGCCGGAAAAAAAATCTCCCCCCAGTACCAACAATACCACCAGTCCGATAACATTCTTCTTGGCAAATATACAGGGTCTAAAGCCAGCATCAAACAACAAAATACCTTTCATCCGTGGACTGCTTGCAGAGGCAAAGGCAATGTTCGCGGCTTTCACTGAGACCCACATAAAGGATCACTTGGACAACGAAATATGGATCCCAGGTTACAACCTATACAGATGTGACAGAGTGAACAGGCAAAAGGGGGGGGTTGGCCTGTACATTGCAGAGTCACTTGTTTGCACAGAACTGCTAAATGCCTCAAATGATGTAGTGGAAGTTTTAGCAGTAAAGGTCGAGAACCAAAACCTAGTCATTGTGGTAGTCTACAAGCCTCCGGATGCAACATCCCAGCAATTCCAGGAACAGCTGTAAAAAATTGACCACTGTCTGGAAAATCTTCCAGCTCCTGCACCCAACATCTTGCTCCTGGGGGATTTCAACTTAAGGCACCTAAAATGGAGGAATATAGCAAATAATATTGTTGCAGTAATAACACCAGGAGGCAGCTCTGATGAAAACTCACACTCACGCGAGCTTTTAAATCTCTGCACAAAATTCAATTTAAACCAGCAAATAATAGAGCCTACTAGACTGGAGAATACACTAGACCTCATCTTCACTAACAATGATGATCTGATAAGAAATGTCACCATATCAAAAACAATATACTCAGATCACAACATAATTGAGGTTCAGTCATGTATGCGCGGAGCCCCAGACCGACATAATGAGATTAGTCACGAGGGAGCATTCACCAAATTCAACTTCAATAACAAAAACATAAAGTGGGACCAAGTAAACCAAGTCCTAACCGATATAAGCTGGGAAGATATACTAAACAACACAGACCCCAACTTATGCCTAGAACAGATTAACTCGGTGGCACTCGATGTATGCACAAGGCTTATTCCTCTAAGAAAAAGGAGGAGTAGATGTAAAATAGAAAGAGACAGGCGCTCCCTTTACAGGCGACAGAAAAGAATAACAGAGCGGCTAAAAGAGGTCAATATATCTGAAATGCGTAGGGAGACACTGGTCAGAGAAATAGCAAGCATCGAACTTAAGCTAAAAGAATCCTTTAGGAGTCAGGAATCGCGGGAAGAACTAAAAGCCATAAATGAAATCGAAAGAAACCCAAAGTATTTCTTCTCCTATGCCAAATCAAAATCGAGAACAACGTCCAGTATTGGGCCCCTACTTAAACAAGATGGGTCCTACACAGATGACAGCAAGGAAATGAGTGAGCTACTCAAGTCCCAATATGACTCAGTTTTTAGCAAGCCGCTAACCAGACTGAGAGTCGAAGATCAAAATGAATTTTTTATGAGAGAGCCACAAAATTTGATTAACACAAGCCTATCCGATGTTATCCTGACGCCAAATGACTTCGAACAGGAGATAAATGACATGCCCATGCACTCTGCCCCAGGGCCAGACTCATGGAACTCTGTGTTCATCAAGAACTGCAAGAAGCCCCTATCACGAGCCTTTTCCATCCTATGGAGAGGGAGCATGGACACGGGGGTCGTCCCACAGTTACTAAAAACAATAAACATAGCCCCACTCCACAAAGGGGGCAGTAAAGCAACAGCAAAGAACTACAGACCAATAGCACTAACATCCCATATCATAAAAATCTTTGAAAGGGTCCTAAGAAGCAAGATCACCACCCATCTAGAAACCCATCAGTTACACAACCCAGGGCAACATGGGTTTAGAACAGGTCGCTCCTGTCTGTCTCAACTATTGGATCACTACGACAAGGTTCTAAATGCACTAGAAGACAAAAAGAATGCAGATGTAATATATACAGACTTTGCAAAAGCCTTCGACAAGTGTGACCATGGCGTAATAGCGCACAAAATGCGTGCTAAAGGAATAACAGGAAAAGTCGGTCGATGGATCTATAATTTCCTCACTAACAGAACACAGAGAGTAGTCGTCAACAGAGTAAAGTCCGAGGCAGCTACGGTGAAAAGCTCTGTTCCACAAGGCACAGTACTCGCTCCCATCTTGTTCCTCATCCTCATATCCGACATAGACAAGGATGTCAGCCACAGCACCGTGTCTTCCTTTGCAGATGACACCCGAATCTGCATGACAGTGTCTTCCATTGCAGACACTGCAAAGCTCCAGGCGGACATCAACCAAATCTTTCAGTGGGCTGCAGAAAACAATATGAAGTTCAACGATGAGAAATTTCAATTACTCAGATATGGTAAACATGAGGAAATTAAATCTTCATCAGAGTACAAAACAAATTCTGGCCACAAAATAGAGCGAAACACCAACGTCAAAGACCTGGGAGTGATCATGTCGGAGGATCTCACCTTCAAGGACCATAACATTGTATCAATCGCATCTGCTAGAAAAATGACAGGATGGATAATGAGAACCTTCAAAACTAGGGAGGCCAAGCCCATGATGACACTCTTCAGGTCACTTGTTCTATCTAGGCTGGAATATTGCTGCACACTAACAGCACCTTTCAAGGCAGGTGAAATTGCCGACCTAGAAAATGTACAGAGAACTTTCACGGCGCGCATAACGGAGATAAAACACCTCAATTATTGGGAGCGCTCGAGGTTCCTAAACCTGTATTCCCTGGAATGCAGGAGGGAGAGATACATGATTATATACACCTGGGAAATCCTAGAGGGACTAGTACTGAACTTGCACACGAAAATCACTCGCTATGAAAGCAAAAGACTTGGCAGACGATGCACCATCCCCCCAATGAAAAGCAGGGGTGTCACTAGCACGTTAAGAGACCATACAATAAGTGTCAGGGGCCCGAGACTGTTCAACTGCCTCCCAGCACACATAAGGGGGATTACCAACAGACCCCTGGCAGTCTTCAAGCTGGCACTGGACAAGCACCTGGGGTCAGTTCCTGATCAGCCGGGCTGTGGCTCGTACGTTGGTTTGCGTGCAGCCAGCAGCAACAGCCTGGTTGATCAGGCTCTGATCCACCAGGAGGCCTGGTCACAGACCGGGCCGCGGGGGCGTTGACCCCCGGAACTCTCTCCAGGTAAACATACATACATATACTGCAATTGGTGGCAGGGAGTTAGTGACTTGATCACTTGACTAAGACCTCATCATTTCATTTTTTTTTTTTTTGGCAGTTAACCCTTTCAAAATTTACTGTTATTATCTATGACTTGAAAAAAGTTTAGACTGTGACTTATGGACTTAAAATTATTTTGATTATATTGTGATCATTAAAATTGTTATTGATGGAAGCAAATTGAAAATACATACGGTGGTACCTCGGGTTACAAACTTAATTCGTTCCAGAAGGCTGTTTGAGTGCCAATACTGAACGAATTTGTTCCCATAAGGAATAATGTAAATTAGATTAATCTGTTTCAGACCACCAAAAATACACTTACAAAAATACTTACAAAAATACAATTACAGTGGTACCCCGAGTTTCTAACTGCTCCCAACTCGACCAATTATGTAAGTTTATTTGTGTAAGTGTGTTTGTAAGTGTATTTTTGGGGGTCTGAAACGGACTCTAATTTACATTATTCCTTGTGGAAACAAATTCGTTCGGTATTGGCACTCAAACAGGATTCTGGAATGAAATGCATAAGTTCAAAACTCGGGGTACCACTGTACATAATTGTTTGAGCTGGCAGCGGTTTGTATGCCGAGGTACCATTGTATTAGCAACTGTTAAAGCGCACTGAATAAGCAAATGGTTCCAGTGTTTTGTAAATACATAGTGGTTTAGACACAAAGCCAACCTGGAGTCTACCTGGAGGGTATTCCACGGATCAACGCCTCTGTGGCCCGGTCCATGACCAGGCCTCCCAGTAGATCAGGGCCTGATCAACCAGGCTGTTACTGCTGGCCGCATGTAGTCCAACGTACGAACCACAGCCCAGCTGATCCAGCACCAGCTTTAAGTATCTGTCCATCTCCCTCTTGAAGGCAACAAGGGGTCTATTGGTAAATCCCCTTCTGCATGGTGGGAGGCCATTGAACAGTCTTGGGCCCCAGACAAAGAGACCCTTTTATTTTAAATTTCACGATATAAAAATTAAAGGCTCTAATTTTGCTGTCTTGATATTTTTGGGTTTACAGCAATATATTCACTTAATTTTTTGTAAATTATACAAGTCACTCAAACTGTCGCTGCAAAATTAGTATTATCTGTTACATCTGTTACTGTAATTGTGTTTCACACATTGTAATATTGTTAAATCTGTCAAAATAATATTAAATCTGTTGTAATAGTGTTGTATCTTGCACCTGTACTGTAAGTGTTACATATGTATTGGTGTAATAGTGTTACATCTGTGTTGCTGTAATGTTGCATCTGTAGTAAAAGCATTACTTGTGTTACTGTACTAGTGTTGCATCTGTTGCTGTACTATAATAGTGTTATGTCTGGGTTGTTGTTATAGCATATATGAGCTTTGATAACTTTAGTGTTGCATCTATCTTCTCTTATCTATCTTTTCTCTCCTCCCTTCTGTTCTGTCAGCATGCTTCAACAAAACAGCACAGACTGGAAACACAGAAACAACAGATGCTGCACCTTTGTTTGACACAACTTTTTTTT
The DNA here is from genome assembly GCF_038502225.1 of Cherax quadricarinatus. Taxonomy (NCBI): domain Eukaryota; kingdom Metazoa; phylum Arthropoda; class Malacostraca; order Decapoda; family Parastacidae; genus Cherax; species Cherax quadricarinatus. The sequence goes on from NC_091349.1 coordinate 11,391,960, forward strand.
TTCAATACAGAAAGTTTTGGTCACAATAATTTATCCAAATGTTCCTACTATTTTTCTTTTAGCTGTTGGGATTTTTTGGTGGTATAAATTTGTGATTAATAGTGTATGACAAACTCTTTAGTTAAGACTAGTGTCTCAGTAATATAACCTTATCCCTAGCAGCTTGTTGCCAGTTACAACCAGGTCTCAGGCATCTAGACAATGAAACAATGAAGGGGGAAAATGTAGCACATTATACCTTATAACCTTGTACTGTACACCAAAAGGCACAGTAAATTAGGAGATACTCCCAATGTACATTATAACCTTGTACTTTTATTCTCAGTGAATGCTATATTCCCATCATACCTCATAACCTTGTATTAAACTTCTCATAGTAAATAAAGACATACACATTATACCTCACAATGGGTTCACAGACATCTAGGTAGTGTATGGGGAACTGTAACTTATCACCCATCATATTTATATGATGAATGAGGGAATACTGTATACCTGGTCCCTATCATAGGTTATCTCTTATCTCTTAGTAGTTCTGGGAATTATCTTTCTCCACAGCTTGGTTTCACACCATGTCTCTTAAGATGGAAAGGAAATATTAAAGGTTTAAGAACTGTTGTGAAGCACAAAGGATATTAAATATATGTGTATACTGTGGTGGCCCATGGCCTGGTGGCAAAAGCTCTCGCTTTACACGGTGAGGGTCCGGGTCTGATTCCCAGCAAGGGTAGAAACATTGGGCATGTTACCTTACACTGGTTGTCTATGGAAATACATATAAACACACATGCAGTATAATGTGATCCTTTATTGACAACGTTTTGCCCACACAGTGAGCTTTTTCAAGTCACAAACAGATCTACCTGGGGTGGAAGGTATGCGAGTATTTATAGTCAGGTTCAGAATGTTGAGGTCAGGTGGAGAATGCTGCATCTGATGATGTACCGAGTGGGGTTATAGAGTCTAAAATCTTGGGTAGCTTGGAAGGGAGATTGGATAAATTTGTGAGCAGACCTTCCAATCTCCCTTCCAAGCTACCCAAGATTTTAGACTCTGTAACCCCACTCGGTACATCATCAGATGCAGCATTCTCCACCAGACCTCAACATTCTGAACCTGACTATAAATACTCGCATACCTTCCACCCCAGGTAGATATGTTTGTGACTTGAAAAAGCCCACTGTGTGGACGAAACGTTGTCGATAAAGGATCACATTATACTGCATGTGTGTTTATATTTCCATTGTGTCGGTATTTTATACCATTTATTTCCACCAGTTGCCTATGTTCACCCATCAGTGAAGTAGGTACCTGGATGAAAATTATACACATATGCAACATTTGGGTATCTTTATTGTAGACGTTTTGCCATCCAGTGGCTTTATCAAGTGGCTTTATCAATACAGATTTTAGGACATGAAGACAGTAGAACTATATACAAAAGATGAGATAATCAGTCCCTCAGCCTTGGAGTTGGTGTGAAGAGCACCATGGTTGTTGAGATTCTGGAGCACAGACAAGGAGGTTGGTGCTTATATAGGCGTCGGGTGGATAGGGACGGGTAGCAGACGAGGGCATAGTCACTGGTACACAGGATTCCCCAGTGGAAGTAGGTCATACCCAAGGGATGGGTTTGTGGTGGTAGTATAGTTGTAGTAGCCATGAAGGTTATATAGATGGAATCTTGGACATCTGCATAACCTTCATGTCTACTACAACTACTACTACTACCACTAACCCATCTCTTGGGTATGACCTACTTCCACTGGGGAATCCTGCCTACCAGTGACTATGCCCTTGTCTGCTACCCGTCCCCATCCACCTGACGCCTATATGAGCGCCAGCCTCCTTGTCTGTGCTCCAGAATCTCAACAACCACAGTGCTCTTCACATCAGTATTGATAAAGCCACTGGATGGCGAAACATCTACAAAAAAGATTCCCAGATGTTGGACGTGTGTCTAATTTTCATCTTGTCAGTATTGTATACATTTTAGGTACCTGGATATTAGTTGACTGGTGTGGGTCGCATCCTGGGACAAAACTGACCTAATTTGCCCAAAATGCCCTACATAACAAGTGGCTTTCCACGTGGTAGTATGTCATTGATGTCAGCTAGGCCTGTATACTTTGTACATGTACTTTTAGAAATAAAGATATTATTACTATTGTAAATAGAAGCTTGTAGGATTTACCTGTCATCTTTCATATTTATGAGAAAGTAAAGATCCTCCATATTGCTTTCACACTCTTGACAAGTTGGTGGTACAGTTGTCCTTCATGTATAATGATTTCCTGTTAGAAGGATGGAGTAAACTGATGTACCTTTCATGAGTTCTGAGAGTTTTTCTACTCCCATGGCCAGTCTTGGCTGGTGCTTTCCTGGTCAACCAGGCTGATGTTGGCCTGTAGCCCCACATATCCATCATAGCCTGATTGATCTGGCACCTGGTGAAGCTACGTTTCCAGTTTCCTCTTGGAGACCTCTACATTTGTCCAGTGAAACTTTTAATACTTTCACTACAAAGTCTCTCACCTTCTGGTAGAAATAGGTTGTCTCACAAGAGAATTTGCACAAAGCAAATCTACATAAAGTAAGAGAAGCTTATAACTGGTTCAAAATAATCTTAAATGATAATGGGGAGATTGATATCACGTTTTTACATGATTAACAATTATAATAGCAACTCTGAGCTTGAAAGAGAGGACTTGAAGAGAAATGGTATAGAATACCGACACTGGAAAAAGACACCAATGCAGAATAATGTGATAATTCATTTGTGACCTAGTAAAGCCTACTGTTTGGGTAAAAGACTGCATTGTACTGTATTTGTTTTTCTTTCCAACGGTGGCCCATGGCCTGGTGGCAAAAGCTCTCACCTCACACAGTGAGGGGTCAGATTCGATTGCCGGCAAAGGGTGGAAACATTGGGTATGTTTCCTTACACCAGTTGTCTGTTCACCCATCAGTAAAAAATGGGTACCAGGGTGTTAGTTGACTGGTGTGGGTCACATCCTGGAACAAAATTGACCTAATTTGCCTGAAATGCTCTGCATAACAAGTAGCTTTCTATATAGTATGTCATTGATGTCAGCTAGGCTTGTATACCTTGTACATGTACTTGTAGAAATAAAGATATTATTATTAAATGCGGGTGTGCCTTAATACTGGTGAAGAGATCTTGATCTAGGTAATTAAAATTATGCTCTCCTCCTTTGGATCAAACTTGATTATATATCTCCTATGTCTCCCAGGTGCTGTATGACCCTTACAGTCTTACCACTTCCCCATAAATATCATGCTAATCCTATGCAAGGATTGGCACACTGTTTGGTAAATTTAGTATGTATCTGGCTGTGATACATTTTTTTCCTCAATTGTAGGGTTTGTAAAAATGATTAATTCGGAATAACGGCTATAAACTTGGCCAGGACTTGAATGGTGGCATGGCAGACCCAGAATTGTCCATGCTTTTAGGACCATATCAGGTAGGCCCTGGTAAATTTTAGGATTTCTTTGAACACTGGTCAAGTCCAGCCCCCCCTCCCTTTTTTTTAAACACGTCGGCCGTTTCCCACCAAGGCAAGGTGACCCAAAAGAAAAACCCAAAAAGAAAGAAAAAACTTCCATTATCAATCAACACTTTCACCATCACTCATACATAATTACTGTCTTTGCAGAGGCGCCCAGATATGACAGTTTAGATAGTCCAAACTGCCAATATCTCAAACTACTCCTTTAAAGTGCAGGCATTATACTTCCCATTTCCAGGATTCAAGTCCAGCTAACTGGTTTTCTTTAAGTTATACAGTTTATAAATACTGTACTGTATTGTATTTATTTTGGGAAATTTCAGAAATTAATCAGTTTCAGCTAAGGGTCTAGGAAATTATTTGAGATGTCATAGATCAAGTGGTTTTTAATGCTCCCTCCATGAATGTAATAAAATATGTAATAAATAAATTATTATTATTGTTTATTAATAATAATGGATGTAGAGGTATACTGCTGACAGGTATGGGTATACAGACAATATCGATGCAACAAAGTGAGGATGCACGTAACTTGGGCATTTGTAAGTGAGGATGCGTGTAACTTGGCCATATGTAAGCGAGGATGCTCGTAACTTGGGCATTTGTAAGTAAGGATGCATGTAACTTGGACATTTGTGAAGTCATAAATTGTTGATAATTTCATTCTAGTTTACGTAATCCCAAATGCTACATTTTCTTAATTACATGTACTATTTTGAATTTCAGATGGGCAGATGAAATGACAGCCGTAAACAGCGAAGGTGAAGATGTTCCTTTTAATCATCCGTACTTCCAAACTGAGGGCATGTTTATAGGAGAAATGTTATGTGAGTAATGTGAAGTGTTTTGATGTATACAGTGGACCCCCGGTTTTCGTAATTGATCCGTTCCAGAGAGTAACTAAACCCGAATCTGATGAATTCTGAATTTTCCCCATAAGAAATAATGGAAATCCAATTAATCCGTTCCCAGCACCCAAAAATATTAAAAAACAAAATAATTTTTTACATGAAATATACATTTCCCTACACAGAAAACAATGAGATGCAGAATAAAACAATACTAAAATGACACTTACATTTATTGAAGACTTATTGATGAGTGATGAGATAGGAGGAGGGGAGAGGCTGGAGGTGTACTATTGTTTGGAAGGGGAATCCCCTTCCATAAAGACTTCAGGTACCAAGTCCTTTTCTGGGGTTACTTCCCTTCTTTGTTTTTTAATTCCTCTAGGACCAACTTGAGAGTCACTGGACCCCTGTCGATCAAAAAAGTGTTCCAGAGAGTTCTGTATCTGGCGTTTCTTTAAAACTTCCCTAAAATGGGACACAACATTGTCATTGTACATGTTGCCAACACGGACTGCAACAGCTTTGTTAGGGCGATGTTCATCCATAAAGGTTTGCACCTTTGTCCACATTGTACAAATCTCCTTAATCTTTGAGGAAGGCATCTTCCTCCATCTCTCCTCTGAAGCAATTTCCTGAGCTGTGGTCTGTTGCTGTTGCAGATGAAGCTCTTGCAGCTCTGTAGTGGTTAGCTCTTCATCGTGGTCCTCCACCAACTCTTCCACATCCTCAAAACTCGCATCCAACCCCATGGAATTCCCCAGTGCCACAATATTTTCCACAACTGGCATAGGCTCCTCAGGGTCAGCCCCAAACCCTTCAAAATTCGTCTTGTACACATTGTGGCCTTCAAAGTCCTGGAAGTCACTCCCTCCCAAGCCTTACCTATAAGGTTTATGCAGTGGAGGATATTGAAGTGATCTTTCCAGAACTCTCTTAAGGTCAGTTCAGTGTCTGAGGTCACTTGAAAGCACTTTTGAAACTGCTTTGGTGTACAGTTTTTTGAAATTTGAGATGACCTGCTGGTCCATGGGCTGGATGAGAGGAGTGGTATTAGGGGGCAAGAACTTCACTTTGATGAAATGAAACTCCTGCACCATTTGCTCTTCCAAGTCTGGAGGATGAGCAGGAGCATTGTCCATTACCAGGAGGCACTTGAATTCCAATTTATTTTCCAGGAGGTATTTCTTCACACTGGGGCCAAACACATCATTGAACCAATCAAGGAAAATGCCCCTCGTGACCCATGCCTTACTGTTTGCCTTCCACATCACACACAATTTATTCTTGATGACACTTTTTCTTGAACACACTGGGATTTTCAGTGATACACCAGTAAAGGCTTCACTTTGAAATTCCCACTAGAATTACTACAAAACATGAGAGTTAGCCTATCTTTCATAGGCTTGTGTCCTCTTTGGCATTTTCTTCTAAAAGAGGCCTGTTTCGTCACAATTGAACACTTGTTGGGGTTTGAATTTTTCAGCCTTTATGCACCCTTTGAATTCCTGAACATATTTTTCAGCCACTTTTTTGTCAGAACTGGCAGCCTCACCATGCCATATCACACTGTGTATGCCACTACGATTCTTAAATCTCTCAAACCAGCCTTTGCTGGCCTTAAATTCATCAATATCAGCACTAGTTCCAGGCATTTTCTTGATGAGATCATCATGCAACTGCCTTGCCTTTTCACAAATTGACTGCATAACACTATCTCCTGATAATTGTTTCTCGCTGATCCACACCAACAACAAAGTTTCCACATCTTTCAGTATTTGTGATCTCTGTTTTGTAAGCATATGTGCACTTTTTGCAACAACAGCTTCCTTGATTTCCTTTCTCTTGGCCAAGATAGAAGTGATGGTTGTATGGGGTTTGTTATACAACCTGGCCAGCTCGGCGACATGCACTCCACTTTCATATTTTGCAATGATGTCTTTCTTGAATTCTATAGTGTTTCTCACCCTCTTTACTAAAGGGCTGGCACTAGAAGCTTTGTTTGGGCCCAGGGTGGCTTATTTAGCAGGTGCAAGCACTAAAAAGAATGGAATAATACAAAATGTATCGTGTGAATGCATGGGATCGTCCTCACTGGCTGAGAAACAATGGCACACTGGCTGTAATTGGTGCGTTGGACTGCTCGAGGTGCGCGGACACATTTGGGACGAATGACTAATACCGAGTTCAATGACGATCACAGCCAATATTTTGACGAAAAAACATTACTTATTCCGAATACAGTGGACCCCCGGTTAACGAACTTTTTTCATTCCAGTAGTATGTTCAGGTGCCAGTACTGACCGAATTTTTTCCCATAAGGAATATTGTGAAGTAGATTAGTCCATTTCAGACCCCCAAACATACACGTACAAACGCACTTACATAAATACACTTACATAATTGGTTGCATTTGGAGGTGATCGTTAAGCGGGGGTCCACTGTATTATGAAATCCGACAACAACGTAATCCGGGTTTCCACTGTATTAAGGTTGATATTATGTAAGTTAGTTCTTGGTAAATATACTTAACCCTTTCAGGGTCCATGCCATAGTTCTATGGCTTTGAGTTGGGGGGGGGGTCCAACCGTAGATCTACACCATGAGCTCAGCTCACTTTGATAAGCTTGAGTGGTAAATTTGGGCCTAGATATGAGAGAATACGTCTGTGGTATGTGTACACCACATAAAACAAATCCTGCAGCACACAGTGCATAATGAGAGAAAAAACTGAGACCGTAATTTTCGATTAAAACAGCGACTGCAGTGTTTTTTCGTGTGTTTTTTACAGTTGTATTTGTGATTTCTTGGTCTCATTTGATGGAATGGAAAATATGTTTCAGAAATAGAGATGATTTTGATTGGTTTTAGTACTGGAAATGGCTTAAAACTGAGCTCAAAGTAGCGGAAATGTTCAATTTTTGCCAATGTTGAAGAGTAAACAAATGACCTCACATGTCTAATACATGCCAGCTGGTGGGTCTAATATACGTTCACAAATGTGGTGATATTATATATACAATTATTACAATATTGCATAACAGTAAATCTTCTATTTTTTGGTTTGAATAAAAATTCATTATGTGAATAAAAAATTAAAATGAAATTCATTTGTAAAGCCTGAAAATGTAACTAATGAACAGAGGAAATGTTAGTTTAGTGCCAGAAATGTCTGCATTGTTTATTCTGGACAATATTTTGAAATTGGAATATTTTGAACTTTGCATTAAATTGGCCAAATTACCAATTTCCGATCACTTCATTTTGTACTTGAAACAGTTGGCTTGGCGATTTCTTGTGCTCAATCGATAGAATAGAAGTAATACTAGTGAAATAAATAAAGAATTGGGTCGACTAGAGTAATGTAATTGGCCTAAAATGGGAGTCAGTCGGCAAAATCGCCAATGCGTAAATATCACTGACACATCAAAATTTGCGAGAGCATAATTTCATCAAATTTCCATCAAATTTTGTACTTTGTTTTATTATCTTCAGAAAAAGATTCTCTACCATTTCATAAGAAAAAATAATTTTTTTTTTTTAAATTCTTGGACCCTGGTGTACACTGATATTTGGCCTCTGGACCCTGAAAGGGTTAATGCATTGAATTCTTCATTGGTGTAAAGTTTCACCCATGTGCTGGCTTAATCAGGTGAATAATGTATGTACTTCAGGTTTAGTCATGGGTGAAATGTTGTGCCTTTATAATAGACTTCAATAAAGACCAATAAACTTTTATTTAGTAGGTAGGCTCATGCTTATCCATCGCCAAATCATCTTTAGCCCTTAAACTGTCCAAATGTAGATCTACGTTTACGTGCGTAGCACTCCGACCTTGATTTTCTCCATTTGAATGCATGTAAAAAACATAGATCTTCGTTCGGAGCGCTACATGAGTAAACATAGATCTATATTTGGACAGTTTAAGGGTTAAATAGGTTGAAAACTACTTATGAGAGGTATTTACAATGTGGAAGAGATGTTCTGAGGGCAGAGTATGGAAACGGAAAGATGTTAAACAAGTGGTGAGGGAGTTTAAAAGAGCCACTGAGAGAGTGGGTGACACTTTATCAACCAATTTTGCTGAGAATAAGAAAAAGTTTTGAAGGGAGATTAATCAGTTTAACCCCTTCAGGGTCCAAGGCCAAAATCTGAAGTGGTGCCCCAGTGTCCAAGAATTAAAAAAAAAAAAAATTTGTTATTTTTTCTTATGAAATGGTAGAGATTTTTTTGTGAAGGTAATAAAACAAAAAGTACGAAATTTGATGGAAAATTGACGAAATTATGCTCTCGCGAATTTTGATGTCAGCAATATTTACAAATCAGCGATTTTGCCGACTTTGACTCCCATTTTAGGCCAATTACATTATTCCAGTCGACCAAATTCTTATCTATTTCACTAGTATTACTTCTATTCTATCAATTGAGCACAAGAAATCGCCAAGTCAACTGTTTCAACTACAAAATAAAGTGATCGGAAGTTGGTAATTTGGCCAATTTAACACAAAGTTCAAAATATTCCAGTTTCAAAATAGGGTCCAGAATAAACAATGTAGGTATTCCTGGTGCTAAACTAACATTTCCTCTGTTCATTAGTTACATTTTGAGGCTTTACAAATAAATTCCATTTTGATTTTTTATTCACATAATGAATGTTTATTCACACCAAAAAATAGAATATTTACTGTTAAGCAATATTGTAATAATTGTATAAATATCATCACCACATTTGTGAATGTATATTAGACCCCCCAGCTGGCATGTATTAGACGTGTGAGGTCGTTTTTTTTACTCTTGAACATCGGCAAAAATTTAACATTTCCGCTACTTTGAGCTCAGTTTCAAGCCATTTCCAGTGCTAAAACCAATCAAAATCAAGTCTATTTCAGTAATATGTCTTCCATTCTATCAAATGAGACCAAGAAATCGCAAATACAACTATAAAAAACATACGAAAAAAACACTGCAAATTTGCTGTTTTAATCGAAAATCATGGTCTCAGTTTTTTCCTCTCATTATACACAGAGTGCTGCAGGATTTGTTTTATGTGGTGCACACTTACCACATAAATGTATTCTCTCATATCTAGGCCCAAATGTGCCATTCACAGTTTATCAGAGTGAGCTGAGCTCATGACGTAGATCTACGGTTTGGACCCTGAATGTAAAGCCGTAGATCTACGGGACGGACCCTGAAAGGGTTAAGAAATCCTAGTAGGCAAATATACATGTATATATTATATAATTATGGGAAGCGCTAAACCCATAAGATTATACAGCTTCTGTGGGGAGGGGATGGAAGGTATTCAGACTTTATTCAGGATACTGGAGCACAGATTCAATTCCCTAGATCAAGAGCCCCTCACCAGCATCAAGGAACCTCCCTTGAAGGGCCAGTAGGCAAATTTATTTTATTTATTTATTTAATAATTTGAACATACATACATACAGAGGTACAAAAAAATACAGGTAAGAGCAGCATGCCAAAGCCACTTGTATGCATAGCATTACGGGCAGGCTTAAAATTAACTTAAGATTAAACCATACCCCCGGCCGGGATTGAACCCGCGGTCATAGAGTGGCTAGCTGGTCTAGTGGCTAACGCGACGGGCTGGAGTTTTGAGACTCTATGACCGCGGGTTCAATCCCGGCCGGGGGTATGGTTTGTTTGCAATCGTGTCATTACGATTTCTTGAGTCAACTTAAGATTAACTAAGCAATGATGTAATCAGTGATAAAACATTATTGTAAACAGATAACAATAAAGCACAAATGAGTATTACAAAGACAGGTCATATGGTTGCATGCACTGCTGTACATTCAGTAGAATGGAGTATTCTGTTAGGTAGTGTATTTAAAAAAATAACAAAGTTAGATTGGGTCTTAGGTTTAACATTTATGTGATATAATTGTGAGAAACATTTAAGATATACAATTTATAAGGTTCAGTTATTCAGTATTTATTTGGTTTTGGGTGAGTAAGTGATCTTTGAGAAGAGACTTGAATTTATAAACAGGTAGTGTTTCTTTTATATTTACAGGTAATGAATTCCAGATTTTAGGGCCTTTTTTGTGCATTGAGTTTTTACATAGCGTGAGATGGACACAAGGAACATCAAAGAGTGATCTGTGCTTTGTGTTATGGTTATGTGTTCTGTTGAGGTTGGCAAGGAGATATTTGAGGGGAGTTAAGTGTTCTATGTATGTAATAGGTGCAGTAATAAGTATGGATGTTTTGTATGGTGAGTAGGTTTAGTGTTTTGAATATTGGTGGAGTGTGCTGCCTGTAGTGGGAATTTGTTATCATTCTGACTGCAGCCTTTTCTTGGGTAATTAGTGGTCTGAGATGGTTAATTGTTGTTGAGCCCCATGCACAAATTCCATAGGTGAGATAGGGTAAATAAGAGATATAGGGCCAGGAGGGCTGACTGTGGAACATAGTACCGTATCTTCGATAGTATGCCTACGGTCTTGGAAATTTTCTTAGAAATTTGTTGTATATGTGTATGAAATTTGAGTCTATTATCAAGGTGGATTCCTAAGAATTTTCCCTCTGTTAGCTTTGTGATAGGTGATCCATTTATCATTAAGTTAAGAGGGACATCTGTAGCTCTGTTACCAAACTGAATGAAGTAGGTTTTGTCAATGTTTAGTGTAAGTTTGTTAGTCCTCATCCAGGTAGATATTTTCTGTAATTCGGTATTTACAGTATTGGCTAGGGTGACTGGGCTTGGGTGAGAGAAGACGTATGTAGTGTCATCTGCAAATAGTGTGGGTTTGAGTAATTGCGAAGCATTTGGTAGGTCATTTATTTATAGGAGAAAGAGAAGAGGGTCAAGGACACTTCCCTGTGGGACACCAACTGTAATTGGTTGTGCGGAAGAGTTTGCCCCATTTGCGTACACATATTGGCTTCTGTTGCTGAGGTATGACTTGAGGTAGTTGAGGGAGTGCCCTCTTATACCATAGTGTGACAATTTTATGTGGAGCAAGTCATGGTCAACTGTATCAAAAGCTTTACGTAAGTCAATAAAGATCCCCAGTGGGACTTCTTTTTTCTCTATTGCAGTGCATATATGTTCTAGCATGTGTATAATAGCATCATTAGTATTTTTGTTAGGCCTGAATCAAAATTGGCAGGGGTTGAGTATGTTTTGGGAGATGAGGTAGGAGTAGATTCGTTTATGAATTAATTTTTCGAAGATTTTTGAGAGAGGGTGTAAGTTGGATATTGGCCTATAGTTATTCAACTCTGTTTGGTCTCCTCCTTTATGGATCGGGGTGACCTTTGCTATTTTGAGAACTGTAGGGAAGGTGGAGGATTCAGTGGATTTGTTAAAGAGTGTTGCAATGATTGGTGATAGCACTTGTGACACTTTTTTGTATATAAAGGGTGGTAAGGTATTTAAATTGATAATAAGGGAGACTTCGTATGGGTTAGTCGGAGCTAGGAACAGTGTGTTCGGGTAGTTACCAGTGAGGTAGTCATTTGGTGGGGTATCTGAGCTTGGGATTTTATTGGCAAGGTTTTGTCCTATAGTGGAGAAGAAATCATTGAGTCTGTTTGCTGTTTCAGTTGGTGGGAGTTGGGGTTCATCTGATTTTGCTAATTTTATTTCGCTATTTCGTGATATCTTTTTTGTTCCTAGAATTTCTGATAGGGTTTTCCAGGTCTTTTTTATATCACCTCGTAAGTTGGAAAATCTGTTCTCATAATACAATTTTTTTGCCCTTCTTATCAGGCTGGTTAGAATTGACGAGTAACGTTTTGTTTGGTCTCTGGTTATGTGACCCATTCTATACTGTTTTTCATATCGGTGTTTTGTATTTATGGATTTGAGAATGCTGGGTGTTAGCCAGGGACTGTTCAGTCTCTTGGCTGTCATCTGTTTAGTTTTTTTAGGGCAGTGCTTGTTATAGAGGTATTGGGTCTTTTTTAGAAAATTATTAATACATTCGTCAATATCTGTATAGATTTCTAGCTCAGTGTGCCAGTCAATGTTTGTTACTGCTGTTGTGAAGTTATTAATGGCTGCCTCATTGTGAAGTCTGAAGGTGACTTTAGTAGTGTCTTGGGGTAATTTACCAAGAGTTGTTATGAGGAAAGTAGGGTAGTGGTCTGTGGTATTATCTGTGATTATGCCTGATTTTAACCCTTTACCAGGCCTGGGAAAGGGTAATTACCCCTTTACCAGGAGTGGAAAAGGGTAATTACCCCTCTCCAGGCCTGGTAAAGGGTTTTAAAGGGGATATGGTGTTGGTCCAGATGTGGTCAAGTAGGGAAACACTAGTCTCTGTAACTCTTGTAGGTTTTGTTACTGTTGGTAGCAACATGCAGTTACTCATTGTGTTTGTGAATTCAGTAACGTGTGGGTCCTGGTCTTGCAGGAGATTTATATTGAAGTCACCTGAGAGTAGTAAGTGATCTTTGTTCATGCGTGCATCAGTTATCATACTTCCTAGGTTTTGACTAAATTGGCTAATGTTTGACTGTGGAACTCTGTAGATGTTTATCAATGTGAGAGGTTTTTGTAGGTATTTGGATTTGAATTTAGCTATTATATATTCCCCATGTTCATCCCTTGTGCAAGTATTAGTGATACATTCTAGTTGGTCTGAGTAGTATATAGCTGTGCCACCCCCTTGTTGGTCTGGCCTACAGTTGTGTATGGCTGTGTAACCAGGAATGGCATAGACATCTGTAGTATCAGGCTTTAGCCAGGTTTCAGTTAGTGTAATGATGGACATATTGGCATGCAAGGAATTTAGTAATGCTATGAGGTCATCGTAATGCTTGCTTAAAGATCTGATATTGTAGTTAAAGACAGTTATGTTGTTGTTGGCTCTGAGGAGTGCCTTTGATTGTTCTGCTGTGTAGTAATTACAGTAACTGTTTGATTCATTTAAGTCATTAAATAAGAGGTTGGTATCAGGATCAATGCCTGTAATCATAAGATTTGTAGTGAATCTATAGTTAGAATTAAGTATAAAACAAAGTAAATAGTCTAAAGCTAAAAAATAGCACCTGAATTATTTAACAAATGTAAAAATAATGAGCTAAGGTAGGTTTTTTAAAGCTAAAATAAAGGAGACAATATAAAAGGGACTAAAATAATTTGTGGTGAACAAATAAAATGATGATCAAATAATGAAGCTTGGGAATATGATAGTAGGTAGTACTTTAAAGGTAATTCTTTAAAGTTAGAATTAGGGAAAACAATATAAAAGGGACTAATATAAGTTGTGGTGAACAATAAAGTGGTAATGAAATAAATGAGTTTTGGAATATATTGGCAAAATAGTGAACTTATTACACTTTAACACCTGAGAATAGCACCTTGATTATTTTAACAGTTGTGAATATATGAACTAAGGTAGTTATATAAAGCTAAAATAAAGGAGAAAATATATAAGGGACTAAAATTAAGTAATGGTAAACAAAGTTAAATGGACAGATAGTCACTATGAAATAATATTGGTTTAGGAGTAAGATCTGATTTGTAATATTAAATAAGTTGAGCAGTTTATTGCACAATAAAAAGTAAAAAAATATGAGGTAGTTGGTACTAGCTAGCAAAAGATAGTTTTGGGACTTGCAAAAAAGTAATTGGAATATACACTAATTGCACATACAATAAAAAGTGACTAAAAAACAAGTAGTGGTAAACAGAATTAAATGGACAGGTAAGAACAATGAATAATATTAATTTTGAGTAAGATTTGACTTTTAACACAAAATTATGAGCAATTAATAGCAGTAAGAAAGAAGTATAAAGTACTGGAGGTAGTTGGCATTAGCTAGTGATGAAAAATAAAAAATAATAATGCACAATATAATAGTAACGTACACTATATGCACCACACGTATATATGTATTAAGGGCACTTATCTAATCTGTTACAGAAATGTCCGCTTTTCTAAGGAAGGTAGAGAAATCATGTTCGTTTGAGATGGTATATTGTTGTCCTGTAGTTAGAAACAAAAGTGAAGAGGTGCTAGATGGAGAGGTGGAGATACTGGGAAGATGGTTGGAATATTTTTGAGTTTTTAAGTAATGTTCTGCAGTGGTATCTACATCTTTCAACAAACCGGCCATATCCCACCGAAGCAGAGTGGCCCAAAAAGAAAAAGAAAAGTTTCTCTTTTTAACTTTAGTAGTGTATACAGGAGAAGAGGTTACTAGCCCCTTGCTCCCGGCATTTTAGTCGCCTCTTACGACACACATGGCTTACGGAGGAAGAATTCTGTTCCACTTCCCCATGGAGATAAGAGAAAATAAACAAGAACTAGTAAGAAAATAGAAGAAAACCCAGAGAGATGTGTATATATGTGCTTGTACATGCATGTATAGTGTGACCTAAGTGTAAGTAAAAGTAGCAAGACATACCTGAAGTCTTGCATGTTTATGAGACAAAAAAGACACCAGCAGTCCTACCATTATGTAAAACAAGTACAGGCTTTCGTTTTCCACTCACTCGGCAGGACAGTAGTACCTCCCTAGGCAGTTGCTGTCTACCAACCTTCTACCTAGATGGTATGTACATTAAAAAAAAAAAATGATTTGGGTGTTACAGTGGACTGTTTGAGACTAACATTTTTGACTTTCAAGGACAAATAATACAGTACGAAATATTTTTTTTGTACCCTCTATTAAAAAAAATAAATAAAATAAATGTACAATTCTTAGCAAAAGTAGTAGTTTTTTTTAATAATGGAAGTTTTTCACCAAGGTAGTGACCCATAGATAGATTCACTATCTTTTTTCAGTAACTGTCTTACCAGAAGTGCATGAACATCACATTTTGAATTGCCATTTTTAGCCTTATAAAAATGTGTGGAAATATAAACACACATGCAGTATAATGTGATCCTTTATTGACAACGTTTTGCCCATGCAGTGGGCTTTATCAAGTCACAAACAGATCTACCTGGGTGGAAGGTACGTGAGTATTTATAGGATGAAGTCAGGATGAAAATGCTGGGTCAGGTGGAGAATGCTGCATGTGACAATCTACCGAGTAGGGTTATAGAATCTAATGTCTTGGGTAGCTTGAAAGAGAGATTGGATAAGTATATGAGCAGACCTTCTGCAGTGTTCCTCCATTCTTATGTTTTTATGTGGGATAGAGATGAAGAAGTTTCTTGGCAAGGGGTTCAGAGACCAATATGAGATAAGCTGCCTTACTGTGTGTAGATTTTATCTAGACTAGTAACCTTGGAGTGTTAATAGAGCAGGTGTCCTTTTTAGGGTCATCCCCCCCTGCTGGGGCTCTCCTAACTCCTAGATACCTATTTATTGCAAAGTAATAGGGGAAGCAATAAACTAGCCATTATGTCTATCCCCACCTGAGATTTAACTTGGGTCATGGAAGTTGGGTTGAATGTTCTACAACTGCACTACACAGTGCCTACACAGGAGTGTTTTCATTAATAGTTAAGCTATCCTGAAAAACAGTTTATGATTTTTTATTATATTTAACATTGTTAATTTTCAGGTATGTTGACTTTCTACATTATGGTTTGCTATGCACGAAGGCAGCGGCAAGGACAAGTAGAAATGACACCTTCTAATGACCAAGTAAGTAATAGTGTTGTAGTATACATGTATTTGTAGTTATGTGTGGTGTCCTGTCTTTAATTATCATAAATGCATTTTTTTGATAGTTTTTCTGTATTTTTTGGTGTCTCCAAATGGGTACCCTTAAGAAATTGCCTGGTTCTTTTCCTTATTTTATCTACATTTTTCAATTTTATTTTGCTCATTACTTGAGTGCTTCATTCAATCAGCTTCAAATTTTCAATGCTTGTGTATGGTAATGAGGATCAAATTCTTGGAACAATTGGCATGTTTACGTGCCTTCTGAACCCATTCCCATCATCCTGGAATGGCTGGGATAATTTCTAAAATTCTCAGAGACAGAGCCTCAAACATTCACAAAAGGTGCCACAAAAATATGATGGTAGCAGAGAGTGAAATTCAGACATGTAGGAGCAGATTTGACAGTTTCACGTAAAATATCGCATTAACTAAATTTCAGTTTACTTCATCTGAATGGCTTCAATCTTTAATAGCTAATGCATTTTATGGCCAGTGTAGTATGTATCAAGTTTTGCTTGCATGAAGGCAAATTTGCTCATGTAGTAAAATAGCAAAAAAAAAATTGGAATTATTGAAATACATATCATGACTGGAAAATGACTCTTCTGACCAGCTCAAAATTTTCACCAGTGGTGTTACTTCCTGATCAATAGGTTCATGCCTCCATTGATGGCATAAGTCCCAATGTGCCAGTTTTATTGAATAAATAGTGATGTTCATTTTTCTTCAATAATTAACCCGTAAACGGTCCAAACATATATATACGTTTTTTCAACATTTGAAAGTATGTAAAAAAAGTAGATCTTCTTTTTGTTTTTCTACATTTGAAAATGTGTAAAAAAACTTTGATCTACTTTTTTTTTGTTATATTTGAAAATATGTAAAAAAAACTTAGATCTACTTTTGTAGCACTACACATGTGAACGTAGATCTGCTTGGACCATTTACGGGTTAACAAATGCTTCTGATTGGCTTTAAAATATTATTAATGATGCATTCTGTAATATGGATAACCCATAAGTTTAGTCCCAATAGGTGCAAATTTGACATTTTAATGAAATAGTTAAAAAAAAAAAAAAAAAAAAATGGAATAGCTGCAATTAGATTAGTTACTGAAGACTGACTCTTTGAATCAGCTTCAGACTTTTGCCATTGTTGGGTTTTATTAAACACAGTTTGTCACTCACTCTGAGCTGAGTAAATTTCAATTTGTCAGTTTTATTAAGCAAATTGTTTCTCGTGTAATAATTAGAGAATGCCGTTTCTCATAAGTTTCAACCCCCAAGTGGTGGTGTACCTTAATATGAAGTATTTTTGTATTACTTTTGAGCTGTGTGGGTTTCCTTTTTTTTTTTTTTTCTATTTCATAAAGTTTGGGTTTTCAAAAACAAAAATATTATTTCTTACAGAATTGTAGAGAATTTTAAAACTATTGCAACTACAAATAGAAAAGTGAAAAATAGTGAAAATCCTGTATTTATATCGTTGTTAAATTTCCTGAGCTGCATGAACCCTTAAATACTGCACAATATGACATTTCAACCTCAAACACTAGCAGAATTTATAAATTACACATGTGCAACATTTGAGTATCTTTAATGAGGAAATGTTTTGCCACACAGTGGCTTCATTAGTCCATACAAAGGAGAATGGTGAAGAACAGGAAGAGTTTGAGGTAATCAGTTCCTCAGCCTTGAGTCGATGTGATCAGTCCATCAGTCTTGAAAAGAATACAGCATATGTGCAAAACACTGGCTTCATCAGTCCATACAAAGGAGACTGGTGAAGATACTCAAATGTTGCACATGTGTCTAATTTATCAACTTGTCAGTTCTCTGAACCAGTCTTCACTAGCAGAATTATTGAGGCTACGGTATAAAGATCTCTCTCTACCAGCATTTCTGTTTTATACCCATGTTGTTTCTCACATTCTTATCTCTCAATTTATGACTTTAATCCAAGCATATTGTTCCTTTAGGCAAATTACTTTTTTGAATTAAGAACATTTATGCTTGTACTTTTCTTCATGGTATCCTACTAATGACCTAATCATTAAGACAGTTATCCTACTTATCACTGTTCACAAGTTTCTTAAAAAAAAAAAAAAAAAAAAAACACTTGTTCATTGTAATAGTTTCTTAAAAGATAACCACTCGTTGGTTTTAATAGCTTTTTTCAACACTTGTACTGTCTCTCACCGAGGCAGGATGACTCAAAAAAGAAAGAAACACTTTCACCATCATTCACACATAATGACTGTCTTTGCAGAGGTGCACAGATATGACAGTTTACATAGATGTCACTCCAAACAGCAAATATCCCATACCCCCCTTCCTTTAAAATGCAGGCATCATAATAATTATATTATACCATCTGTTTTGTAGTTTCCAGATTAATCTGTCGGGGGAAGTGCTGTCAAGCAGTTTTTTTTTTTTTTTTACAAGTTCAAGAAAATTCCTCAGTTCATTTTTTTTTTTTTATGATTTCTGTAACTATTATAAAAAATTGTAAGGGTTATATACTGTACACAAGTTTTTGCTGAACTGAAACCAAGTTGTTTGAGCATTATCCTCTTTTGAACTCCAGATGTTGTACCCAGCATATTCGAATAGTTTTTAAATATTGTTTTGTCAGCTACATTGATCAGAAAGGCTCTTCTATAACCGAAATGATTCTCACTTTCACCTTTTTTTTTTATTCCTTCATCATCCATCTCCCACCAGGGTAGGATGATTCCAAAAAGGAAATCCTTTAACCATCATTCATTCAATCACTGTCTTGCCAGAAGTGTGCTGATATCAAAATTAAGATAGCCCTCCTACTGCAGCATCCCTACCTCTCTTCCAGAGTGCAGGTGTACTACCTTTCCTGTCTCCATGACTCAAATCTGAATCAAATCTGGTTAAGTGGTTTTCCTGAATCCCTGCATAAATGTTACTCTGCTCACACTAAACAGCACATCCAGATTCTAAGACTATGCATCTCCTCAGTATGATCTAATATGCTCACACAAATCTGCTGGATGCTCCAGCCCCTGCCACTCAAATTCTCAAAACTCCTTCAAACCATTTCTGGGACAACCCTTTCCTTCCATCCCAAATTTAGACACCCTCTTTGTCATCCTATTCTGCTCCATCCTGTCTAGTTGCCCAAACAACTTTAACAACCCTCCTTGGCTCTCTGAATTATACTCTTGGTAACCCCACACCATCTAATTATTACACTCCAAATTCTTTGCATAATATAAAATTTATCATTGTCCACATGTCAGAAATTCTCCTTGGTATAACTTAGATGTATGCTCACACAGTCAGAAAATATTGTTAATTTATCTCTTTCTTTCTCTCTAGAATCCTCGGTTTCCAAAGAAAATATTTTTTGTGCCAGCTATGTGTGATACATTAGCTACATCTACCATGTATTTGGGACTCACACTTACATATGCCAGTTCATTTCAAATGTTAAGAGGTTAGTGTTTATTTCTTTTTTTTATATAGAAGTGAAAGAAATGGTCAATCACTGGAGAATTTTTTTTTTTTTTTTAAGTTAGCATGGCTTTGAATGATATACAGTTTGCTTTAATGTGAAGTGCTAAACTCATTTTGCCATTCAACTCGAGGACTGGTAGTAGCTCGATTCTTCCAGATAATCACAAGACCATTTCTGATTGACCTCACGGAATGTTGTACAAGATTTTCAGTACTAGATAATAATCAGGAGCAGCTGAAGTTTGTTTAGAAAACTCCCACATTAGACCTATTTTAAACTGCATGGTAGTTAGTCCCCTAGGTATTTCTCAGAATTTCTGTATAAGAGATGTTCTTGGGTTTTCAATGAATGTTTCAAATGTGACGGGTAATACAATGCTTAGGTTTGGTTTCAACCCCAATAGCAAGCAAAACTATGATGAGGAACAGTGTTGGTAATATTGCATGTAGGCTCCATCTAACCTAGCTGGAGGCTGTGTGTTAAATAACTTGTCTGACATTTTTTCAACTGGTTTCAAGAGTTCCTCGACCCCTGTTGCCTGACCATAGGCCAGACTTCCTTCTTGACTTTGTCAATTAGGTAGTAGTTCAGTTTCCTCTGGAAGACTCCTTTATTCCAAAGATAGAATCTTTTGCTTTTTTTTTTTTTTTTTTTTTTTTTTTTTAAAGGTCACCCTGCCTCGGTGGGATACGGCCAGTTCATTCAAAGAAAAAAAAATTCTGATTTTGTTTGCAACTGTAATGAAAAAATTAAAGTTAAGCAATATTAATCAGTATGTTTTATGTTTGTGATTAAAACAGAAATTATATTAATTTCTCTGGCGTGTGAATTAGTCTTACTGAATTATTTTTCTTCATTATAGGTGCAGTTATTGTGTTCACCGGGCTTTTATCAGTAGCCTTCTTGGGACGTAAATTGAGATACTATCAGTGGATTGGAATTTGTGTTGTTATTGTTGGTCTGGTGATTGTGGGAATCTCAGACTTTGTGGGAGGTAGCGATACTGAGGGTTATACCCTTAATGGTATTATTACTGGTAAGTGAAATATATAAAAAAATACTTTTATGTTTTTTACACGAATGAATTTAATTGCTGTCACCTAATTGCAGTTGCTTCCATTTTTTGTAATTTTGTACAGTGGACCCCCGAGTTTTAGCAGCCTCGACTTTCGCGAAATTCGACCTTCGGCGAGTTTTTTTTTTAAAATTTGGCCTCGAGTTTCTTTAAAAAACTCGTGTTTCGGCGACCGTCTGGTACCCGTCCACCCATCACCACGCACACAAAGCCAGTCTCCCACGCCATTCACACTCAGTGTGCCATCGTTTACCAACACGTGACCATCACCCCGCGGGTTCATACAATACATTTCATAATAATCCATTGTTTTTTGTGCTTGCAACTGCTAAATAAGTCATCATGGACCAAAGGAAAGCTAGTGCAAGCCCTTTGGTAAATAAAGTGAGTGACGGGGATGTGGAAGAGTTGGTGGAGGACCACAGGGAAGAGCTAACCACTGACGAACTGCAAGAGCTTCAACTGGAACAGCATCAGACCACAGCCGAGGAACTTGCTTCAGAGGAGGAGGAAGAGGGAGTGGATGAGGTGCCTTCTTCAGTGATTAAGGACATGTGTGGAATGTGGAATGAGTTGCAAAGTTTTGTTGAAAAGTATCACCCTGACCAAGCTGAAACAAGCCGTATCTGCAACATGTACAATGACAGTGTTGTGTCCCACTTCAGGGAAATCTTAAAGAAACGCCAGAAAAAGACCTCTCTGGATAGATATTTTGTGTGCCAAGGGTCCAGTGACTCTCAAGTTGTTCCCAGTGGCATTAAACAAAGAAGGGAAGTAACCCCAGATAAGGACTTGCTACCTAAAGTCCTAATGGAAGGAGATTCTCCTTCCAAACAGTAGTGTACACCTTCCTCCTATCACCTCCTCCCATCTTCCATCCATCCAGAAGTCTTCAGTAAAGGTAAGTGTAATGTTGTTGTTCTTTATTTTAAATGCATGTACAGTGGTCCCTCGCTTTTCGTAGTTCTCGGGAATCATAGATTTCGGAAATCATAGGGATATTTTCATATAAACATGGGCTCGCTAATCATAGGTTGACTCGCGAATAGTAGTTCATCCGGGACGCGTACGCACGGTGTGAGCTGGGGCGGCCTCCCTACCCAGCCAGTCTGGCATTGTTTACCAGTGAGCAAAGGTCCCCTCACGTGCTCCTACGAAATATTTCATAATATTCCACTCATTTTAGTGCTTGCAATTGCAGTACTAAATAAGCTACCATGGCTCCAAAGAAAGCTCCTAGTGCCAAGCCTGTGGTAAAGAAGGTGAGAAATACACCAAAGCAATGTTTCACAGGTGCCTGACTGTGACCACAGACACTCACTTGACCCTAAGGGAATTTTGGAGAGAACACTTCAGCATCCTCCATTGCATAACCCTTATAGGTATGGCTTGGGAGGGAGTGACTACCAGGACTTTGAACTCTCCTTGGAGAAAATTGTCACCAGATTGTGTCGACAAGAAGGATTTTGAAGGGTTTGGGACTGACCCTGATGAGCCTATATCTGTTGTTAAATCAATTGTGGCACTGGGGAGTTCCATGGGGTTGGATGTGAGTTTGGAGGATGTGGAAGAGTTGGTGGAAGACCACAACGAAGAGCTCACCACTGAGGAGCTGCAAGAGCTTCAGCAGGAACAGCAACAGATCGCAGCTCAGAATCTTGCTGCAGAGGAGGAAGAGAGATGGAAGAAGGTGCCTTCTTCAGAAATTAAAGACATTTTTGCTATGTGGGGTAAGATGGAAAGCTTTATGGAGAAACATCACCCTGACAAGGTTGTTGCAAGCCACGTTGGCAACATGTTCAGTGACAAAGTCTTGGGCCATTTTAGGGAAGTGTTAAAGAGACGCCAGAAACAGAGCTCTCTCCACAGTTATTTTGCGAGACAGGACTCCAGTGACTCTCAAGGTGGTCCTAGTGGCATTAAGAAACAGAGAAGAGAAGCAACCCCAGAAAAGCAATTGGTACCTGAGGTGTTGCTGGAAGGGGATTCCCCTTCCAAACTGTAAACAATCCAATCTCTCTCCTCCTCCAGTCTCCCATACACTAAGAAGAATCTCCAATAAAGGTAAGTGTTATGCTGTTAATGTTTCATTCATCATTTCCCATTGTATTGTTTATGTACTACATCTATATTTCATGTAAAAAATTTTTTTGTTTTATTACTTCTGGGTGTCAGGAACGGATTAATTGTATTTACATTATTTCTTATGGGGAAAATTGATTCGCAAATAGTAGATTTCGATAATAGTAGCAACTCCAGGAACGGATTAACTACGAAAAATGAGGGACCACTGTACTTGATTTCTGATTGTTTTCATTATGTAAATCTTTATTTAATTTGAAAAAAAATATTTTATTTTAATATTTTGGGTGTCTGGAACAGATTAATTTTATTTCCATTATTTCTCATGGGGAAAATGGTTTAGAGTTTCGTGAATTTCGACCTTCAGCGGGCTCTCTGGAACGGATTAATCACGAAACTCGGGGTTCCACTGTACTATTTTTTTTTTTTTACTGTTGAATTTATCTTGCATGATTTTGTTTCCAAGCCAGCCCTATCTGTGGTATACTAGTAGCCCTAGGATGCCACCTGCAAGTTGGCTAACCCCTGAGTATCTTGTTGCTGCAAAGTGAATAGGCACCAGGAATAAGGAAACTTTCCTAGCCTCTACCTACCCGGGATATAACCTGGGTCCTTCAGTTATAAGCCAAGAACCCTACCACTGAGTTACAAGCCACATTATGTTGGTTAGGGACCATCTTGCTATTGAAATTGGCTTGCCTGGCAACAGAGCACACCATACTGATGAACATGCATCTGATAATTGAGTATTTGCTGTATATTAGATTTCTCTTACATTGTGAAGATAAAATCATTTCAATTTATTGCACACTTGTAAGCCTTAGGAACCTTCTCTAAACTTATTTTAGTTAAACATAATGCAGCATGCCTTAGATTGTACAATGCTGATAAATACATCAAGCCCTCAGTATAACAGACCTCAGAATATAGTACCAAAATCCTTAAGTAAATTATACTTATAATTGATTTTCAGTGTTTATTGCAGTAGATCTGTAAACTGTGCACACTGCTGTATTGGGTATAAAGTACTGCTTTTTCTGCTATTTTTTTAACATTGTGACTTAGCAAACACTCAGAGAATTCCCCATTAGTTCATTATATCAAGAGTTACTGTATTCCTTAGTATTTTTCACCTTGATAATTTTCATTGTTATTTAAGGAGAGCTCTTCATCCATTAGGATACTTCTTGTCAGTACATTATATTTATTAACTCCTCCGTGTTCCAGGGGACCTGCTGATCATCGCTGCTCAGGTTATAACAGCCACACAGATGGTAGTAGAGGAAAAGTTTGTGACAAAGCACAATGTCCCTCCATTGTTGGCTGTAGGCTGGGAAGGTAAGGAGAAAGTTACCTTTGCCTTGTATGAGAAATATATAAGAAAAATTTTGGAGAAATGGCCATGGAACTCATTCCTTTTTTTTTTTTTATAAACAGTTTTTCTCTGCCCTGTATCTTCTGATATTCTGCTGCAGTAAAGCCATTATCAAAAAAGTGAGACATTGGCAACAGAAAGCAGGTGGTGGCTATAGGCTAGGGTGGCCACTTAAGTTGATGTGTGATGGCAATGGCAAGGTAGAAAAGAAGTGATGTGTGGGTAGTCCTAAGAGAAAGATGTTTGTTAGCAGGTGTAGGGGGTTGAGGGTGAGAATGTGTGAAGGTAAAGGAGGCAGGTCAATGTCCATCACAGGTCATATAAAACTATATGGCATCAAGAGTTTCTGAAGACAAGTAACAAGAAGTGTGTTGCAAGAGGCAGAAGAGGTGGATGTAGGAGAGGGCAGACACAAATAACAAAAAAAAAGCACAATACCGTGACTGGAACGATACACAAATAACCCTCACATAGAAGAGAGGAGCTTACGACGATGTTTCGGTCCGACTTGGACCATTTACAAAGTCACACTAACCAGAAGTGGAGCAGGACAGCTATATATAGGCAGGAAGAGGTAGTGGTGGTAGTAGTAATAATAGTAGTAGTGGTAGTAGTAGTAGTGGTAGTAGTAGTAGTGGTGGTGGTGGTAGTAGTGGGGAACTAAGGAGGAGGAGCCAGTCAAATATAAAGAAAGGGGAGCACTGCAAGGGAGCTAGGTGCCCATAGAGGGAGAGCAAGTGCATAGAAGTGGGGAGAAGGGGAAGGGGAAGTGATGAAATAAATAATGAAGGAATAGAAACACGCAACAGAAGAAAGACAAAAAAAAAAAAAAAAAAGGAAAGAGGAAAGGGGAAGAGGGAGAAGAAGAAAAAATGAGGAATCAGGTTAAGTCACGAGTGTTCTGAAGTTTGGAGCATTTTACAATGTAGTGGGAGAGGAAGGCATCTACAGAGACAAAGCCAGGACTAAGATTCATACAAGGAAAGTTGTGTATTAGAGAGGATTCAACAAGACGGTGACTGTTGAAGTTGGAAGTAGGGAAGACAGTTTTAGCAGAAGACCAGTCTATAGGATGGCTGTGATCTCTTACGTGACAGAAAAGAGCATTGTTAGTGTCGGCAAGCCTAACACTATTTTTGTGCTCCCTAAGTCTGTCAGAAAGAGATCGGCCAGTTTCTCCAAAGTATTGAAGAGGACAGGAGGAGCAAGAAATAGAGTAGACACCAGGAACATCTGTAAAGGGAGGAGAGGTATGAACGAGATTAGTGCGAATAGCAGCTGTTAAAATTGAAGCAGGGAGAAGATAGTGGTATCCTGGGAGGAAGGAATCTAGGTAGGGACGGGGAGTGGTAGCAGTAAGTGTGGGTGGATGGATGGATGTCTACAACTGTCACAGATGCAGGAGGCAAGGGGAAAAAGACCCTCAGTGTGGCACGTATTGCTAATGTTGCATGGACACTGCTACCCACCCTTCTCAGTATATCGTTAAACCAGTACCACTGGGATGGCACCTTGTGCATTAACTGAGCAAGGCTTGGCCAACAAAAGAGGTGAGTGACTGGAAATACACCATAGCCATACCTCTTTTGGCTACCACCTCCCAGAACTGACAAGCAGCCTCCAAGAATACTCCCATCTAAGGATGTTCAAGGCCACCCACCAGGACCCCAGCACATCACAACACGCTAATTACCACAGCAGACAGCACTACCATTCAGATCCTAAACAGAATGCGATGGATAACAATCCCTGCTTACTCTATCTAGCCACTGGAATTTACAAAGGAGAAATAACACCAAATGGAGAGAGGGGATGGGGGGTATTTAGATTTGATTTACTAAAGCTAAATGATTGAAAGTGTACATTCGTGGACAGAAGTTCTCATATATTTTGCGAGGCTTATCACGGGTACCGCTGGTGTAACCATTATTGAAGCTTCTGGAATTAATGCTTTTTTTTTTTTTTTTTTTATTTCAACAAGTCGGCTGTCTCCCACCGAGGCAGGGTGACCCAAAAAAGAAAGAAAATCCCCAAAAAGAAAATACTTTCATCATCATTCAACACTTTCACCACACTCACACATTATCACTGCTTTTGCAGAGGTGCTCAGAATACAACAGCTTAGAAGCATATACGTATGAAGATACACAACATATCCCTCCAAACTGCCAATATCCCAAACCCCTCCTTTAAAGTGCAGGCATTGTACTTCCCATTTCCAGGACTCAAGTCAGTGGGGGGAAATAAATGGGATTAAATCTGGAGTATCTGAGAGAGTTAGAGCAAAGGAAGGGGTAGCAGTAATGTTAAATGATCAGTTATGGAAGGAGAAAAGAGAATATGAATGTGTAAATTCAAGAATTATGTGGATTAAAGTAAAGGTTGGATGCGAGAAGTGGGTCATAATAAGCGTGTATGCACCTGGAGAAGAGAGGAATGCAGAGGAGAGAGAGAGATTTTGGGAGATGTTAAGTGAATGTATAGGAGCCTTTGAACCAAGTGAGAGAGTAATTGTGGTAGGGGACTTGAATGCTAAAGTAGGAGAAACTTTTAGAGAGGGTGTGGTAGGTAAGTTTGGGGTGCCAGGTGTAAATGATAATGGGAGCCCTTTGATTGAACTTTGTATAGAAAGGGGTTTAGTTATAGGTAATACATATTTTAAGAAAAAGAGGATAAATAAGTATACACGATATGATGTAGGGCGAAATGACAGTAGTTTGTTGGATTATGTATTGGTAGATAAAAGACTGTTGAGTAGACTTCAGGATGTACATGTTTATAGAGGGGCCACAGATATATCAGATCACTTTCTAGTTGTAGCTACACTGAGAGTAAAAGGTAGATGGGATA
This sequence comes from Cherax quadricarinatus, assembly GCF_038502225.1. NCBI lineage: Eukaryota > Metazoa > Arthropoda > Malacostraca > Decapoda > Parastacidae > Cherax > Cherax quadricarinatus. The sequence continues at coordinate 11,418,810 of NC_091349.1, forward strand.
CAAGGAGAATAGAAGCATCAGGGAAGAGAGAGGTGAAGGTTTATAAACTAAAAGAGGAGGCAGTTAGGGTAAGATATAAACAGCTATTGGAGGATAGATGGGCTAATGAGAGCATAGGCAATGGGGTCGAAGAGGTATGGGGTAGGTTTAAAAATGTAGTGTTAGAGTGTTCAGCAGAAGTTTGTGGTTACAGGAAAGTGGGTGCAGGAGGGAAGAGGAGCGATTGGTGGAATGATGATGTAAAGAGAGTAGTAAGGGAGAAAAAGTTAGCATATGAGAAGTTTTTACAAAGTAGAAGTGATGCAAGGAGGGAAGAGTATATGGAGAAAAAGAGAGAAGTTAAGAGAGTGGTGAAGCAATGTAAAAAGAGAGCAAATGAGAGAGTGGGTGAGATGTTATCAACAAATTTTGTTGAAAATAAGAAAAAGTTTTGGAGTGAGATTAACAAGTTAAGAAAGCCTAGAGAACAAATGGATTTGTCAGTTAAAAATAGGAGAGGAGAGTTATTAAATGGAGAGTTAGAGGTATTGGGAAGATGGAAGGAATATTTTGAGGAATTGTTAAATGTTGATGAAGATAGGGAAGCTGTGATTTCGTGTATAGGGCAAGGAGGAATAACATCTTGTAGGAGTGAGGAAGAGCCAGTTGTGAGTGTGGGGGAAGTTCGTGAGGCAGTAGGTAAAATGAAAGGGGGTAAGGCAGCCGGGATTGATGGGATAAAGATAGAAATGTTAAAAGCAGGTGGGGATATAGTTTTGGAGTGGTTGGTGCAATTATTTAATAAATGTATGGAAGAAGGTAAGGTACCTAGGGATTGGCAGAGAGCATGCATAGTTCCTTTGTATAAAGGCAAAGGGGATAAAAGAGAGTGCAAAAATTATAGGGGGATAAGTCTGTTGAGTGTACCTGGTAAAGTGTATGGTAGAGTTATAATTGAAAGAATTAAGAGTAAGACGGAGAATAGGATAGCAGATGAACAAGGAGGCTTTAGGAAAGGTAGGGGGTGTGTGGACCAGGTGTTTACAGTGAAACATATAAGTGAACAGTATTTAGATAAGGCTAAAGAGGTCTTTGTGGCATTTATGGATTTGGAAAAGGCGTATGACAGGGTGGATAGGGGGGCAATGTGGCAGATGTTGCAAGTGTATGGTGTAGGAGGTAGGTTACTGAAAGCAGTGAAGAGTTTTTACGAGGATAGTGAGGCTCAAGTTAGAGTATGTAGGAAAGAGGGAAATTTTTTCCCAGTAAAAGTAGGCCTTAGACAAGGATGTGTGATGTCACCGTGGTTGTTTAATATATTTATAGATGGGGTTGTAAGAGAAGTAAATGCGAGGGTCTTGGCAAGAGGCGTGGAGTTAAAAGATAAAGAATCACACACAAAGTGGGAGTTGTCACAGCTGCTCTTTGCTGATGACACTGTGCTCTTGGGAGATTCTGAAGAGAAGTTGCAGAGATTGGTGGATGAATTTGGTAGGGTGTGCAAAAGAAGAAAATTAAAGGTGAATACAGGAAAGAGTAAGGTTATGAGGATAACAAAAAGATTAGGTGATGAAAGATTGAATATCAGATTGGAGGGAGAGAGTATGGAGGAGGTGAACGTATTCAGATATTTGGGAGTGGACGTGTCAGCAGATGGGTCTATGAAAGATGAGGTGAATCATAGAATTGATGAGGGAAAAAGAGTGAGTGGTGCACTTAGGAGTCTGTGGAGACAAAGAACTTTGTCCTTGGAGGCAAAGAGGGGAATGTATGAGAGTATAGTTTTACCAACGCTCTTATATGGGTGTGAAGCGTGGGTGATGAATGTTGCAGCGAGGAGAAGGCTGGAGGCAGTGGAGATGTCATGTCTGAGGGCAATGTGTGGTGTGAATATAATGCAGAGAATTCGTAGTTTGGAAGTTAGGAGGAGGTGCGGGATTACCAAAACTGTTGTCCAGAGGGCTGAGGAAGGGTTGTTGAGGTGGTTCGGACATGTAGAGAGAATGGAGCGAAACAGAATGACTTCAAGAGTGTATCAGTCTGTAGTGGAAGGAAGGCGGGGTAGGGGTCGGCCTAGGAAAGGTTGGAGGGAGGGGGTAAAGGAGGTTTTGTGTGCGAGGGGCTTGGACTTCCAGCAGGCATGCGTGAGCGTGTTTGATAGGAGTGAATGGAGACAAATGGTTTTTAATACTTGACGTGCTGTTGGAGTGTGAGCAAAGTAACATTTATGAAGGGATTCAGGGAAACCGGCAGGCCGGACTTGAGTCCTGGAGATGGGAAGTACAGTGCCTGCACTCTGAAGGAGGGGTGTTAATGTTGCAGTTTAAAAACTGTAGTGTAAAGCACCCTTCTGGCAAGACAGTGATGGAGTGAATGATGGTGAAAGTTTTTCTTTTTCGGGCCACCCTGCCTTGGTGGGAATCGGCCGGTGTGATAATAAAAAAAAAAAGAAAATAATATAAGTCCGACTATATGAAAATAACCGGTTTCCCTGAATCCCTTCACTAAATATTACCCTGCTCACACTCCAACAGATCGTCAGATCCCAAGTATCATTTGTCTCCATTCACTCCTATCTAACACGCTCATGCACGCTTGCCCACAAAACCTCCTTTACCCCCTCTTTCCAACCCTTTTGAGGACGACCCCTACCCCTCCTTCCTTCCCCTATAGATTTATATGCTTTCCATGTCATTCTACTTTGAACCATTCTCTCTAAATGACCAAACCACCTCAACAACCCCTCTTCTGCCCTCTGACTAATGGTTTTATTAACTCCACACCTTCTCCTAATTTCCACACTCCGAATTTTCTGCATAATATTTACACCACACATTGCCCTTAGACAGGACATCTCCACTGCCTCCAACCGTCTCCTCGCTGCTGCATTTACCACCCAAGCTTCACATCCATATAAGAGTGTTGGTACTACTATACTTTCATACATTCCCTTCTTTGCCTCCATAGATAACGTTTTTTGACTCCACATATACCTCAACGCACCACTCACCTTTTTTCCCTCATCAATTCTATGATTAACCTCATCCTTCATAAACCCATCCGCTGACACGTCAACTCCCAAGTATCTGAAAACATTCACTTCTTCCATACTCCTCCTCCCCAATTTGATATCCAATTTTTCTTTATCTAAATCATTTGATACCCTCATCACCTTACTCTTTTCTATGTTCACTTTCAACTTTCTACCTTTACACACATTCTCAAATTCATCCACTAACCTTTGCAATTTTTCTTTAGAATCTCCCATAAGCACAGTATCATCAGCAAAAAGTAACTGTGTCAGTTCCCATTTTGAATTTGATTCCCCATAATTTAATCCCACCCCTCTCCCGAACACCCTAGCATTTACTTCTTTTACAACCCCATCTATAAATATATTAAACAACCATGGTGACATTACACATCCCTGTCTAAGACCTACTTTTACTGGGAAGTATTCTCCCTCTCTTCTACATACCCTAACCTGAGCCTCACTATCCTCATAAAAGCTCTTTACAGCATTTAGTAACTTACCACCTATTCCATATACTTGCAACATCTGCCACATTGCTCCTCTATCCACTCTATCATATGCCTTTTCTAAATCCATAAATGCAATAAAAACTTCCCTACCTTTATCTAAATACTGTTCACATATATGCTTCAATGTAAACATTTGATCTACACATCCCCTACCCACTCTGAAGCCTCCCTGCTCATCCGCAATCCTACATTCTGTCTTACCTCTAATTCTTTCAGTTATAACCCTACCGTATACTTTTCCTGGTATACTCAGTAAACTTATTCCTCTATAATTTTTACAATCTCTCTTGTCCCCTTTCCCTTTATATAAAGGGACTATACATGCTCTCCGCCAATCCCTAGGTACCTTCCCCTCTTTCATACATTTATTAAACAAAAGCACCAACCACTCCAACACTATATCCCCCCCTGCTTTTAACATTTCTGTCATGGTATCAGTTTTAAATGTATTGTACTATACATGTTAGAATTGTACATACCAAAGAGCTGGGAATGAATGAATTGCTTCCTATTTTCCAGGTGCTGTATGATACCCATGGGTTTAGCACTTTCCCTTGAATGTATAATAATAATAATAATAATAATAAATTATTATTATTATTATTATTATTATTATTATGTTTAACAGCCAAGACACTGCATATATTAATTCCAGGTGTCTTCGGCTTCATTGTCATGACTATCCTGCTGGTGCCTTTTAACTGGATTCCGGCTGGTATATTCAGCTCCAATCCTCGCGGTGTGCTGGAGGACATTCCTGATGCATTCATTCAGTTGAAGAACAATCCTGCTCTGATTGGACCAATAATAGGTAAGATGATGACAGTTCCTTAAGTGGAATTACCAAGTGGTAGGGAATGGGGTAATAATGGAAAAGTGAATTTGAAGAGTTCTGTTTAATTCTTTTCCTCTGGGTAGTAACTCGAGCATTGCCAACCAATTTAACCTTGCCCCATTATAAGAACAAAATAATTTTAGGATTAAAAATAATTATTTTTATTTGCAAGACTAAGAATTACTAAAGATCTTTTGTTATGGGTGGGAAGGCAAATTGCATTCTAAATGAGGTGTGAGGATATTGCAATATGGAGGGCCATCTGAACTGTGATGTCAGCACATTTCTAGCAAGTGAATGAATGATGGTAAAAGTGTTTTCTTCTTTCGTGGGTCACTCTACCTTGGTAGGAGATGACTAATGTGAAAAAAAAGGTAGAGAAATGTGTGGAGTGTATAGGATGGAGAGCTGACATATATTTGAATAGCTAGTCAAGGAATATTTCATTTTGGTTTTAGCATGTAGAGATGATGATCCATGAATAACAAAAAAAGGGCACAATACCGTGACTGGAACGATACACAAATAACCCGCACATAAAAGAGAGAAGCTTATGACGACATTTCGGTCCGACTTGGACCATTGACAAAGTCACACTAACCATAGGGGGAGCAGGACGGCTATATATAGGCAGGAAGAGGTGGTGGTAGTAGTAGTAGTAGTAGTAGTAGTAGTACAGGAATTGTATATAATACCGACAAGATGAAATTAAGACACATGCACAACACCCGGGCATCCCCATCGTAGACGCTTCGCCATCCAGCCAGCCACTGGATGGCGAAACGTCCACAACAAAGACAACCAGACGCCGCACATGTGTCTTAATTTCATCAGTAGTTGTAGTAGTAGTAGTAGTAGTAGAAGAAGAAGAGGTAGTAGTAGTGGTAGTGGTAGAAGTGGGAAATAAGGAAGACGAGCCAGTCAAATACAAAGGAAGGAGAGCACTGCAAGAGAGCTAGATGCCCACAGAGGGAGAGCAAGCGCACAGAGGTGCGTGAAAGGGGAAGTGGTGAAATAAATGAAAAAGGAACAGAAACACGAGACAGGAGAGAGAAAGTTAACAGAGGAGAAAAGGAAAGAGGAAAGGGGAAGAGGAAGAAGAAAAAAGAAAAAAGAAAAAAGAAAAAAAAAAAAAAATGAGGATTCAGGTTAAGTCAATCTCGCTTCCGTAATCTTCCTGACTTGTCCACTTTTCGTGGTGCTCTCCTTCCAGCTCTTGTTAGTCTGTTTTCTAAGAATCACCACCTTCCACGCCGTTACCAACTTGCCCTTTCTTCTCTTAAATCCAACACTAACATTGTCATACTATCTTCTGACAAAGGTAATTCGGTAGTTATCCTTGATCGCGAGGATTACCTCCGTAAAGCTGATGTCTTGCTCTCTGACTCACGCACTTACACTCCTCTCGTTTCCAACCCTCTTGATCGCATCAAGAGAACTTTCAACAAAAAACTAAGGACTCTCTCCGACCTCTGTCCTCCTGACTTTGACCTTGTTCAATGGTTTCGTGTCATCTGTCCCTCTCTTCCCTATTTCTATGGCCTTCCCAAAACTCATAAACCTGATATTCCTCTTCATCCTATCATATCCTCTAGAGGTTCTGTCTCTTATTCTCTTGCTTCTTGGCTGGCCAAAACCCTCACTCCCTTTCTTGGTACTTTTTCTCCTGCCCACCTCCGTCACTCTCAAGACTTCATTGAACGGGTTCGCTCTCTCCCAACCTGTAAGATGCTTAGTCTTGACGTTGAGTCCCTCTTCACCAATGTCCCTCTTGATGATATCCTTGATTTCCTTAGAGAGAAGGCCCATGAAGGCTTTCTTCATCTCCCTATCCCCACTGATGTCTTTCTTGATCTGATCCGCCTCTGTGTGGACTCTAACTCCTTTTCCTTCCAAGGGAAATATTATTCTCAAACCTTCGGTGTCGCTATGGGCTCTTCTCTCTCTCCTGTCCTTGCTAATCTTTACATGGAATACTTCGAGACTGTTCTTCTTCCTACCCTCGATGTGCAACCTTCACTCTGGCTCCGCTATGTGGATGACATCTTTGCTCTGTGGCCTCATGACTCCAGTCTCTTCCAACCTTTTCTTGAAGCTCTTAATAATCTTGCCCCTTCCATTAAGTTTAAAGCTGAATGGGAATCTAATTCCTTGCTTCCTTTCCTTGATGTCCATGTCCACCGCTCAGTTACAGGTTTTTCCTTTTCCGTTTACCGTAAACCTATGCACAGTGGCATGTACATTCACTACTTTTCCTATCATGCTTCCCCTGTCAAGAAAAGTGTTCTTATCTCCCTCTTTCTCCGTGCCCTCCTCATCTGTGATCCTCAGTTCCTTCCAGCAGAAATTTCCACTCTTCATAATTCGTTCTCCCGTCTTGGCTACCCTTCCCATTTCATAGACTCTGCCCTCTCACGTGCTAAACGCAATTTCTTCTCTCCCAAACTCTCTACCCATGGGAACTCTTCTATCCTCTGCCTTCCCTACATTTCCGGTCTTTCTAATCTCAACAATTCTCTCCGTCCCTTAGACATCAAGCTTACCTTCCGCCAGACTAACACTCTTCGCACTAATCTCGTTCATACCTCTCCTCCCTCTACAGATGTTCCTGGTGTCTACTCTATTTCTTGCTCCTCCTGTCCTCTTCAATACTTCGGAGAAACTGGTCGATCTCTTTCTGACAGACTTAGGGAGCACAAAAATAGTGTTAGGCTTGCCGACACTAACAATGCTCTTTTCTGTCACGTCAGAGATCATAGCCATCCTATTGACTGGTCTTCTGCTAAAACTGTCTTCCCTACTTCCAACTCGAACAGTCGCCATCTAGTTGAATCCTCTCTAATACACAACTTTCCTTGTATGAACCTTAGCCCTGGCTTCGTCTCTGTAGATGCCTTCCTCTCCCACTACATTGTAAAATGCTCCAAACTTCAGAACACCCGTGACTTAACCTGAATCCTCATTTTTTTTTTCTTTTTTTTTCTTTTCTTTTTTCTTTTTTCTTCTTCTTCCTCTTCCCCTTTCCTCTTTCCTTTTCTCCTCTGTTGTCTTTCTTTCTCCTGTCTCATGTTTCTGTTCCTTCTTCATTTATTTCACCACTTCCCCTTTCACGCACCTCTGTGCGCTTGCTCTCCCTCTGTGGGCATCTAGCTCTCTTGCAGTGCTCTCCTTCCTTTGTATTTGACTGGCTCGTCTTCCTTATTCCCCACTTCTACCACTACCACTACTACTACCTCTTCTTCTTCTACTACTACTACTACTACAACTACTGATGAAATTAAGACACATGTGCGGCGTCTGGTTGTCTTTGTTGTGGACGTTTCGCCATTCAGTGGCTGGCTGGATGGCGAAGCGTCTACGATGGGGATGCCTGGGTGTTGTGCATGTGTCTTAATTTCATCTTGTCGGTATTATATACAATTCCTGTACTACTACTACTACCACCACCTCTTCCTGCCTATATATAGCCATCCTGCTTCCCCTCTGGTTAGTGTGACTTTGTCAATGGTCCAAGTCGGACCGAAACGTCGTCGTAAGCTTCTCTCTTTTATGTGCGGGTTATTTGTGTATGATCCATGAATTACTAAGAAAATGTGTATGCTTAAAGTAACTAGGGTTAGTGTGTTAGGCAAGTAGCTGAGGGGCCACCCTTTCAAAGGGTGCTACTACTGTTTCCAATATCTGAAAATCCTCATTATTTGACTGAAATTATCATGTCTCTGCCATGGTGTTAGATGCAATACTGAACTTACCTCTCATATCTTTTGTGGGTAACAGTTTATTTCTGAGAGTGACTAGGTTGCATCTGATCCCAGAAATTGAGAGTCTAAAATTGCAGATTCTGAAAATTGAGTGCTACTATATTTGTGTATTGTTTAGTTAAATTCTACTGTATGTTGCCAGTTTAAGGGGTAAAGTACACTGGCATCAAAAATCATTTATACTATGTATCATTTTCATTAGATTTTGACAATGTTTTTTTGTTTTCAAGAGCATTAACCAGAGAATTATACTTTTGACAACAATAAAACAGGAAGATTATTTTTCTTCTTTAGAAATTGGTGGGACAGACTTTGGAAAAGCTTGTTGTATAAGCTCTAGTCCTCTTGACTTTCAATGTTGCAAGTGGTCTGGCATAAGAAACTTCCACAAGTTTTTTTTACCATTTTTATTTTTTATGGGTGGATAATGGCATGAGAAACCAATATGATGGCAAGGACACATATGCAGCTATGTAGAATACTTTATCGATGACTTTTTTGCTCAGACTATGGACTTTTGACAATGCCCATTTTGTCGACAAAACATTGTCAGTATAGGATTATATAATGCATTCATGTTTATCATTTTAATTTTCATGTGTGAAATAAATATTTCATGAGATTGGTATTCCTTTACAGGTAATATTATCAGTATAGCCTTCTTTAACTTCGCTGGTGTCAGTGTCACCAAGGAACTGTCTGCTACCACCCGTATGGTGCTCGACTCGGTACGCACACTGGTCATATGGGTGGTCTCTCTCATTGTTAAATGGCAAAAGTTCCAGTACCTCCAGGTAACATTTTTGTGTTGTGTTAACCTTGTTTATTTTCTGTGTTCATTTGTAATAGTGCTATACAGTGCTATGTTCACTTCATATTTTCTGTGTTCATTTATAAAGGTGTTATATTCATCTTATTTATTCTTTAATGTAACTTTTTATTATGTTTTACTGTTACTTTACATATATACACTGGTGACAGCAGTGTTTCACACCTCTGCTTTAACTCTTCAAGCTACCATGTAGGTTAACAACTAGGTTCTAGTCAGCATAATTTGTGCAATGTGACATGTTTTCTAATTTGATGGCCTTGATATTATGTTCCTCAGAGTAATTAGTTTATTGAGCAAGAAAGGCAAGGTCCTTAGTCGAGTGGTAATTGAGGGAATAAATATACAAAAAAGTAAGGGACATGATTTTTTGGTTTATATACAGTGGACCCCCGACATTTGATATTAATCCGTTCCTGAGAGCTCATCGAATGTCGAAAATATCGAAAGTCGAATTAATTTTCCCCATGAGAAATAATGGAAATCAAATTAATCTGTGCAAAACACCCAAAAGTATGAAAAAAAAATTTTTTACCACATGAAATATTAAGTTTAATGCAATAGAATAATTACAATAACAATAGATTACCTCTTCAAGGGGGGCTCCTTGTCGTGGTAAAGAGGCTTTTGGTCTGAGGAATTAGACCTGTCGGTCTCCTTCCTCAGACCGAACCTAATTACCCCCCAATCCCCCCTTCCCTATCCCATCCTCCCCTTTTTCCTTTCCTCCTTGTCCTCCTCCCCACCCCTCCCTTTTGCCCTTTCTCTTTTTGACCTTTGGGATTTTTCCCCCCACTCTGTGCTAGTTCCTAGGTAGGGGAAAGGGTACCGGGGTCCATCCCATTCCGTTGAGGTTCTTGGCGGTGGTGTAGTTTGCCGTGGAATCTGGATCGCCTGGGGATGTCCCACTCCCTCTCCGGTATCCCTGAGGGTGGCTTTAGGTGTCTTTTGGGCGATGGGTGTATCTCTGGAAGCCACCTTTCGGATTCCGAGGGTGGTGGCCGAAGGAGGTATGCTTTGTGGCGGATATCCGGCCGCCCTCTCTTTTTTCCACCGAGGTAGCTCAGCATATGTGAGGTTGCTATCCCAGATTGCTGGTTTACTGGCATGAAGGGTAGGGTATGGCACAGGTTCCATGCTGCATCTGCGCTACTTGCGGTGCTTAGGTCCTCTTGGGCACGGAGGGAGATTTTTGGCCCTTTCATTCCTCCTAGGAACTATCCCTCCCCGGTCCCCCCTTTTTTTTATTCTTTTTTTTTCTTTTCTTCTTTCTTTTTTTTTCTTAAAAACAAAAAGAAAGAAGTAACCTAACCATGGAGTACCCGATCCATGACCCCACTACCCCCGGGCCCCTTATTGTTACCGCACCCCGTTCTGACCTCGCCTCATCTTTTGGCTACTCTTCAGACATTCCTAAGGCCCCTGTACCTCTTGCTGGTGCTGTTTCGTCACCCGCTTCAGGTGCCGGGGTTTCAACTGACTCCTTCGATTTGTTTGACCTCCGCTCTCCTTTGACCATGCTTCCGGCCTCTCCCTCTATGGTGCAGCGATTTTTCGAATCTCCAACCCATCTCACATCAGACCGACTCTGGTCCCACTTCTAAACGCCAACGACAATCTCCTGACGACGTTACTTCGTTACCTTCCCATTCTACTTAGAAAAGACCGACACATCATGCACTCCCTCTCCACACTCAGTTTCGGACCACACAATGGACTAAATTCTTTACGACCGACTTCTTCTACTGCCTATCTTTCCGGCCAAAGTATTGGCAAAGCACTCCTATGCCATGTTGGGGGCAGTTCAGGCCACACGTGGACACGTCTCGTACGAATCATATCGAATAGTGGGTTTTCGATTGAATGTCAAGGCGCAATTTTTGCGTTAAAATGCATCGAATGTCAGATTTATCGAATGTCGATGCCATCGAATGTCGGGGGTCCACTATATTAATTCACCCTGGAGAAGATAGTTTAAACAATAATAGAAGAAGTATAAGGTATGTATAATTTTTATGGGTTTTAAAAGCCTACGATAGATCCAAGAATGGGAGATGGACTTTACATAGCAATTATTGTATTTTGAGTTTTATTCAGTGGTTAGGTGTAAATGTGTAGGGGTCATGTGCCTGGGGATTGTGGCAAGTTTATTGGGTGCTTTCTGAAATGGTTCTAATAATTTTTTCTTTCCCTCTTCCTGTGGTAATGCTGGATTTCACTCGCTAATCTTGTGTGTCTTTGCAGCCAATTGGTTTTGCTGTGCTAGTTATTGGCATGATGCTGTACAATGATGTTGTAATATTACCATTCCTGAGGAGCAGAGGATGTATCAGAGATGACTTGCCTGAAGATACTGAGCCAGTTATTGCATCAAGTTCATCAGGAAGGTGAGTAGTGTTCTAACATAGACTTGTGAAAATCTTTTAACACTTAGTGTTATTTGTATGTGGATCAATGTCATTGAGCCAGGTGTCGCTTGCGTAGACCTACATTGTAATCGTAGCATCATCAAATATTCTGAGACCTGTAAATTTCGTCTTATACATGAGATAATGGGTCTGATGGGTGTGCACAGTATAAAAAAAAAATCATACTCCACACAGTGCATGATGGAAACAGGTAACTTCTGACTGTTTTAAGGTTAATCTAATGACTTGAGGCATTTTCTTGGGGTAATTTTATTGGCTGCTGTTTCTTATTGCCAGTTGATAGACTGGAAGACATACTAGTGCAGTGGACAATTTCAAACTAGAAGTGGCCTGATATTCCTCAAGGTGCATACACTCTCACTCTTTCATTTTTCAACATTGGATGTTTTCCACTGGGGTAGGGTGACCTGGAAAAAAGAAACATTTTCACCATCATTCATGCTCTTGCCATATTACCCAATGTTGAAGCTGAGATGTCCCTCCATACTACCATATCCCCATTCTGAAGAAAGAGTGCAGGTATTTTAATTCCCACCTCATAACTCTGGCTAGCTGGTTTCTCTGAATCCCTCGAACAGCACGTCAAATCATAAAAGCCACTTGCCTCCACTCTTATCTGAAATGCTCACAATGATAAAAATGCCTAATGCCTATGAAGATCATAATCCAAAACTGGCTAGACTTTTTCTGGTCATGCATTATGCTGTAGAATCATATTGGTGATTGTGCATAACATTAAAATTATGCAGTTATTAACCAGTAGCTTTTTATGTTTTCAGATCGGAAAGCTTAGAAAAAGACGGCATCGATAACTCCAATGCTACGGTGGAACCTTTATAAGCCAGGATTGCTATAAATTTTAACTAGACTTGTCTTGGTAGAGCTGCAGTTGCTTCCTTCAGCACAATTAGAAGTGGGAGAGTTAGTCGAGTGTATTGTGTGTAGAACTTGCATGTTTTTCTTACTTTTTTGTCATTCACTTTAACCCTTAAATTGCCCAAACGTAGATCTACGTTTTCACGTGTAGCGCTCTGACCTTGATTTTCTCCATAAGAAAGCATTTAAAAAAAATGTAGACCTACGTTCAGAATGCTACGCAAGCGAACATAGATCCACGTTTGGATAGTTTAAGGGTTAAAGAGCATCATTTACTCATCTCACATAGTGGTTTTTTTTTATTTTTTAAATTGTATTTATTGCTTGACATATAAATATATTTATTGCTTGACATATAAATATATTTAAATATTTGTTGATATTTTCCACATTGTATTAAATAATTTTTAATTCTGTGAGATTGTAGGGTTTCACAATGTTGCATCAGTCTGTGATAGTTTATAATATGCATTTCCCTTCTTTGTTCTTATATAAAAATGCTAAGGTTATTACAAAAGCAAACTGATGTACAATACAACTCAGGCCAAACATTTCCATTAAGCATTTTTTATTTCAAATTATTGCTGCCTTTATCTTTTTTCTTTTAATGACTAGTATTATTATAATATACTTAAGCACTAAACATAATTCTGTTGGCATGTATAAATTTTATTAATTTGTATTGTTTTTAGGAATTGAATCTATTTAAATAATAATGCATGATCTTAGCAGGTCAGTGTTACTGTACTCTTTTTAGGATCATTATAGGTAAAATTATATATTTTTACATATTGAAACCAGTAAAATAAATTAATTTAAGTTTTTGTTGCATTATTTCCGAAAATCTCCTTGCAACTACAGCAATTTTATCTAGGAATGCCAAAATTTATCTTATTCTGAATATTTGCTTAATACTTTGTGTTGTATGTCAGATACTGTCAGGTTTTATTGTATTTCGTAAAATACTCAAAACTGTCTGGGGTCACTTACCTCTATCTGTTAATCATGACTCGATCTCTGACCACTTACGATGGTGGCAATTCTCTCAACTACTGTGCATAGGTTCACATGCATGATAATATAAGAGGTTTAAAGGGACAAAGGCCTTTTAATGACTTAATTCATTTGGTGGCTCAATACTGGTAGTCCCTACTTTGTGAAGGATTAATTTATGCAATTAGGTTTTTAAAAAGGTTAGACATCAGGGAACATGTATAGGAAATGTAATCAGTTTAGCAAATACCTAAACACTGTTACAGTCGTTGTGATGATTAAACTGGCTTGTGCAATCTAGACTTGTAGATGCACGTTCTAGTATCAGTCTTCACAACCCTGAAATATTTACATGTGTGGCTGACATTAGTTTATGCTGCATTCCAACAATGTTACTAGTCTTTAAAAAAAAGGGAGGTATGAGGGTTATACTGCATCTTGCAGGGTTGTTCAACTTGTGATGTCTGCACACTTCTGGCAAGACAGCCATTAAATGAATGTGTGTTTTGTGAGTCACCTTCGGTGGGAGATGGCTGATGTTTAAAAAAAAAAAAAAAAAAAAGGAAGCTACAAGTGTGTTTAGAAAAGCTTTTTTTTAACACTACCATTTCCTACCAAAGCAAGGCAACCCAAAAAGAAGGAAAAAAAAACATCATTCAACACTTTCACCATCATTCATACATAATCACTGTCTTTGCAGAGGTGCTCAGATATGACAGCTTAGATGTCCCTCCAAACTGCCAATAAACCAAACCCCTCCTTTAAAGTGCAGGCATTGTACTAACCATTTCCAGGACTCCAGTCTGGCTAACTGGTTTCCCTGAATCCCGTCATAAGATATTACCCTGTTCACACCCCAACAGCTCGTCAGGTCCCAAAAACCATTTGTCTCCATTCAATCCTATCTAACACGCTAACTCACGCTTGCTGGAAGTCCAAGTTCCTCGCCCACAAAACATCCTTTACCCCCTCCCTCCAACCTTTTTGAGGATGACCCCTACTCCACCTTCCTTCCCCTACAGATTTATGTGCTCTCCAAGTCATTCTACTTTGTTCTATTCTCTCTAAATGACCAAACCACCTCTACAGCCCCTCTTCAGCCCTCTGACTAGTACTTTTAGTAACTACACACCACCACCTTATTTCCACACTACGAATTCTCTGCATAATAATTACACACAGTACAGCTAACTGAAATTTGATTTTGATACTATTGAAAAAATTAACATTATTCAGCCATATTTAATCAACATGAGTAAACAAAAGAATCCCTGAATCTCTTCATAAATATTACGTTGCTCACACTTAAACATCACATCCATTAAAAGCCACTTGTCTACCTTCACTCCTCCCTAACATGCAAAAGCCCCTATAACTCAAAGCCTCCTTTACCCCGTCCCTCCAACTCTTCCTGGGACAACCCCTAAACCACCTGCCTTCCATCCTGGATTTACACTGTCTTGTCATCCTATCCTCCCTCTATAATCTCTAATTGCTCAATCACCTCAGCTCTCTTGAATTATACCCTTGGTGACCCCACAACTTTTTTTTTTTTTTTTTTTTTTGCACTCCTAACCTTCTGGATAATATTTACACTACATTGATCTCAAGCATGACATTTCCACTGTCTCCAGCTGCTGCTGCCTCCTGTATATTTAAAATTCATGCCTTGCACCTACATAAAATGGTTGGTACCACTATACTTGGGTTATATTCCTCTTTCTACAGACAAACTTTTCTCTCCACAGATGCCTCAACAGTCTACCTACCTTTTTTTCCTTTATTCTCTGGTTCATATCTCGTTCTTCACACATCAATCTCTCGACATATCTACTCCCAAGTATCTATATAGTATTTTTTTTTTTTTTTTTCAACAAGTCGGCCGTCTCCCACCGAGGCAGGGTGACCCAAAAAAGAAAGAAAATCCCCAAAAAGAAAATACTTTCATCATCATTCAACACTTTCACCACACTCGCACATTATCACTGTTTTTGCAGAGGTGCTCAGAATACAACAGTCTAGAAGCATAAACATATAAAGATACACAACATATCCCTCCAAACTGCCAATATCCCAAACCCCTCCTTTAAAGTGCAGGCATTGTACTTCCCATTTCCAGGACTCAAGTCCGACTATATGAAAATAACCGGTTTCCCTGAATCCCTTCACTAAATATTACCCTGCTCACACTCCAACAGATCGTCAGGTCCCAAGTACCATTCGTCTCCATTCACTCCTATCTAACACGCTCACGCACGCTTGCTGGAAGTCCAAGCCCCTTACCCACAAAACCTCCTTTACCCCCTCTCTCCAACCCTTTCGAGGACGACCCCTACCCCGCCTTCCTTCCCCTATAGATTTATATGCTTTCCATGTCATTCTACTGTGATCCATTCTCTCTAAATGACCAAACCACCTCAACAACCCCTCTTCTGCCCTCTGACTAATACTTTTATTAACTCCACACCTTCTCCTAATTTCCACACTCCGAATTTTCTGCATAATATTTACACCACACATTGCCCTTAAACAGGACATCTCCGCTGCCTCCAACCGTCTCCTCGCTGCTGCATTTACCACCCAAGCTTCACACCCATATAAGAGTGTTGGTACTACTATACTTTCATACATTCCCTTCTTTGCCTCCATAGATAACGTTTTTTGACTCCACATATACCTCAACGCACCACTCACCTTTTTTCCCTCATCAATTCTATGATTAACCTCATCCTTCATAAATCCATCCGCCGACACGTCAACTCCCAAGTATCTGAAAACATTCACTTCTTCCATACTCCTCCTCCCCAATTTGATATCCAATTTTTCTTTATCTAAATCATTTGACACCCTCATCACCTTACTCTTTTCTATGTTCACTTTCAACTTTCTACCTTTACACACATTCCCAAACTCATCCACTAACCTTTGCAATTTTTCTTTAGAATCTCCCATAAGCACAGTATCATCAGCAAAAAGTAACTGTGTCAATTCCCATTTTGAATTTGATTCCCCATAATTTAATCCCACCCCTCTCCCAAACACCCTAGCATTTACTTCCTTTACAACCCCATCTATAAATATATTAAACAACCATGGTGACATTACACATCCCTGTCTAAGACCTACTTTTACCGGGAAGTAGTCTCCCTCTCTTCTACACACCCTAACCTGAGCCTCACTATCCTCATAAAAACTCTTTACAGCATTTAATAACTTACCACCTATTCCATATACTTGCAACATCTGCCACATTGCTCCTCTATCCACTCTATCATATGCCTTTTCTAAATCCATAAATGCAATAAAAACTTCCCTATCTTTATCTAAATACTGTTCACATATATGCTTCAATGTAAACACCTGATCTACACATCCCCTACCCACTCTAAAACCTCCTTGCTCATCCGCAATCCTACATTCTGTCTTACCTCTAATTCTTTCAATTATAACCCTACCGTACACTTTTCCTGGTATACTCAGTAAGCTTATTCCTCTATAATTTTTACAGTCTCTTTTGTCCCCTTTCCCTTTATATAAAAGGACTATACATGCTCTCTGCCAATCCCTAGGTACCTTCCCCTCTTTCATACATTTATTAAACAAAAGTACCAACCACTCCAACACTATATCCCCCCCTGCTTTTAACATTTCTGTCATGATCCCATCAGTTCCAGCTGCTTTACCCCCTTTCATTTTACGTAATGCCTCACGTACCTCCCCCACACTTACATTCTGCTCTTCTTCACTCCTAAAAGATGGTATACCTCCCTGACCAGTGCATGAAATTACTGCCTCCCTTTCTTCCTTAACATTTAAAAGTTCCTCAAAATATTCTCGCCATCTACCCAATACCTCCATCTCCCCATCTACTAACTCCCCTACTCTGTTTTTAACTGACAAATCCATATTTTCCCTAGGCTTTCTTAACTTGTTTAACTCACTCCAAAATTTTTTCTTATTTTCATTAAAATTTCTTGACAGTGCCTCTCCCACTCTATCATCTGCTCTCCTTTTGCACTCTCTCACCACTCTCTTTACCTTTCTTTTACTCTCCATATACTCTGCTCTTCTTATAACACTTCTGCTTTGTAAAAACCTCTCATAAGCTACCTTTTTCTCTTTTATCACACCCTTTACTTCATCATTCCACCAATCACTCCTCTTTCCTCCTGCCCCCACCCTCCTATAACCACAAACTTCTGCCCCACATTCTAATACTGCATTTTTAAAACTATTCCAACCCTCTTCAACCCCCCCACTACTCATCTTTGCACTAGCCCACCTTTCTGCCAATAGTCGCTTATATCTCACCCGAAACTTCCTCCTCCCTTAGTTTATACACTTTCACTTCCCTCTTACTTGTTGTTGCCACCTTCCTCTTTTCCCATCTACCTCTTACTCTAACTGTAGCTACAACTAAATAATGATCCGATATATCAGTTGCCCCTCTATAAACATGTACATCCTGGAGCCTACCCATCAACCTTTTATCCACCAATACATAATCTAATAAACTACTTTCATTACGTGCTACATCATACCTTGTATATTTATTTATCCTCTTTTTCATAAAATATGTATTACTTATTACCAAATTTCTTTCTACACATAGCTCAATTAAAGGCTCCCCATTTACATTTACCCCTGGCACCCCAAATTTACCTACTACTCCCTCCATAACATTTTTACCCACTTTAGCATTAAAATCCCCAACCACCATTACTCTCACACTTGATTCAAAACTCCCCACGCATTCACTCAACATTTCCCAAAATCTCTCTCTCTCCTCTACACTTCTCTCTTCTCCAGGTGCATACACGCTTATTATAACCCACTTTTCACATCCAATCTTTATTTTACTCCACATAATCCTTGAATTAATACATTTATAGTCCCTCTTTTCCTGCCATAGCTTATCCTTCAACATTATTGCTACTCCTTCTTTAGCTCTAACTCTATTTGAAACCCCTGACCTAATCCCATTTATTCCTCTCCACTGAAACTCTCCCACCCCCTTCAGCTTTGTTTCACTTAAAGCCAGGACATCCAGCTTCTTCTCATTCATAACATCCACAATCATCTCTTTCTTATCATCTGCACAACATCCACGCACATTCAGACTTCCCACTTTGACAATTTTCTTCTTCTTATTCTTTTTAGTAATCTTTACAGGAAAAGGGGTTACTAGCCCATTGTTCCCGGCATTTTAGTTGACTTTTACAACACGCATGGCTTACGGAGGAAAGATTCTTATTCCACTTCCCCATGGATATAAAAGGAAAATTAATAAGACCAAGAACTATTAAGATAAAATCAAAGAAAACTCAGATGAGTGTGTATAAATAAATGTGTACATGTATGTGTAGTGTGACCTAAGTGTAAGTAGAAGTAGCAAGACATGCCTGTAATCTTGCATATTTATGAGACAGACAAAAGACATCAGCAATCCTACCATCATGTAAAACAATCACAGGCTTCGTTTTACACTCACTTGGCAGGACGGTAGTACCTCCCTGGGTGGTTGCTGTCTACCAACCTACTACTAATATAGTATGTTTAACCTAAATGCCTCATGTTCGTGATAAAATCTGGAGAGTTGAAGAGTTTTTATTTTTTATTTATCATCACACTGGCCGATTCCCACCAAGGCAGGGTGGCCCGAAAAAGAAAAACTTTCACCATCATTGTCTTGCCAGAAGGGTGCTTTACACTACAGTTTTTAAACTGCAACATTAACACCTCTCCTTCAGAGTGCAGGCACTGTACTTCCCATCTCCAGGACTCTAGTCCGGCCTGCCGGTTTCCCTGAACCCCTTCATAAATGTTACTTTGCTCACACTCCAACAGCAGGTCAAGTATTAAAAACCATTTGTCTCCATTCACTCCTATCAAACACGCTCACGCATGCCTGCTGGAAGTCCAAGCCCCTCGCACACAAAACCTCCTTTACCCCCTCCCTCCAACCTTTCCTAAGCCGACCCCTACCCCGCCTTCCTTCCACTACAGACTGATACACTCTTGAAGTCACTCTGTTTCGCTCCATTCTCTCTACATGTCCGAACCACCTCAACAACCCTTCTTCAGCCCTGTCTGGTAACTGACTGCAAGACCAGCAATGATTTCGGATGGTATTATCATTATCATGCAAGTGTGAACCAGAAACTTTTTAGCTGTTTTGCATTTTGGTAGGATTGCTGGTCCTCTTTGTTATATAATAAAAAAGTAAGATGACAGGTAATTCTTACAAACTTCTACTTAAATTCAATATGCACTTGCTTTTATTTTCCTGTCTTAATAATGGTTTTTATTTCTGCAAAATTTAATTTCCAATTTAGACTTGGTTTGAGTTATGGTTGTGGGGGCAGTGATCCTAGAACTATTAACAGATGTTAGTATACAATAAATCTTTTATAACAGATTGTTAATATTACAGCCTCTCCTTACTTAGCGACGTACTCATTTACTGACAACTCGAACTTACGACGGGCTCTGACTACTATGCATACCTAAATAATGTATATGAGAGCTGATTTCCTCTATTCTGTTTATTACAATATACAGTACACTACTGTATAAACATTTAAAAATATACCAGAAATGTTATAAATGGCACAAAGGTGACATTAAAACAATATCAAAGATGGTTGACACAAACCCACTACCATTATAGTATGCTCCTCACTTAGCGGTGAATTTGTTTATCGACATGGTCTTAGGAAGAGAAGTCCATTGTTAAGTGAGAGGCGGTATTCATATCGGATCATTTTGAAGTTTGTCTGTTTGTTAATGAAAAGTTGTAGGATTTAAACTTAAAATTCGTGAGTTTGAAGACACTTAAAAAACCACGTAACAGGGGACTGTGTATGAAATAGCTTTACCATATATGGTGAGGGGGCTCTTGATCCAAGAAACTGAACCCCTCTCTCCTTTCTATGGATTAAACCTAACTGCCTCCTATTCCTAAGACACTGTATGATGCCTAGAGTTAGCATTTCCTCATAAATATAAAAAAAATTATGTAAATAGCAAATTATTATTATAATCAAAAGAAGTGCTAAGCCACAAGGGTGTAAATAGTAAAGATGTTACATTTAGATGTAGTAAAATAATTACATTCACCAGAGTTTGCTCAGACTTTCCACATATGTGCTGATATTACAATGAGATTACTCCTCCAACTGCAGCAGCCCTGCACCCTCCTTCAAAATGCAGGCACTGCCCTTCCCAACCCTAGGACTTTAGTCAGGTTAATTGGTTTTCCTGAATCCCTTTGTACATTATTCTGCTTACATTCTAATAGCATGTCCATTAATAACTATGTCTTTATTCACTCATATCTAACATGCTCACACAAGGCCCCCTAAAACCCAAAGCCTCTTGTACCTTCTCTTCCTCCAACCATACCAGGGACAGCCCCTTTCCCTTCTATCTTCCACTCCAGATTTATGCACTCTCTTCGTGAACCTATCTAACCATTCTCTCTACGTGCTTTAACCAACTCAACTCCTCAGCTTGCCGCACATCATATTTTATTTTTACACCAAATTCTCTGCATGATATTCACACCACATATTGCTCTCAAACATGGTTTCCTCTCTGCCTCTAGCCTCCTTTTTGCTGCAGTATTCAAAACCTGTGCCTCACACCCATATAAAAGTGTTGGTACCATTATACTCTGGTACAATCCTATTTTTTTTTCCTCCATAGATAAACCTCTCCATGGGGAAGTGGAGCAGAATTCGTCCTCCATAAGCCATGCATGTCGTCAGAGGCGACTAAAATGCCAAGAGGAAGAGGCTAGTAATCTCTTCTGTATATATTACTAAATTTAAAAGGAGGAACTTTTGTTTTTCCAGCTGTATTCCACCCCACCTTGGTGGAACACGGCCGGTGCACTGACAGAAAGATAAACCTCTATTTCAACAGATACTTCAACACACGATCCACCTTTCCTCAACTACTGTATGGTTTATCTCATCTTCCACAGACCCATCTGCTAACATGTCCACTCTCAAATATCTAAATACATCCACTTCTTCCACACTCCCTTCCTCCATTGTAGTATTCAATCTATCATTACCAAGACTTCTGGATATCCTCATCACCCTGCTCTTTTTATATACTCTTACTTTCCTTATACATACCCTCCAAAATTCATCCACCAACATTTGTAATAATTTACCTTCAGAATCCCCTAAAATAACTGTCATATCAGTAAAGAGCAATTTGGATAACTCCCCTTTATCAGATCCAGCATCTTTCAATCCCACACCCTTCAACACCCTGGCATTTACTACTTATACAACCCCATCTATAGATGTTAACCAACCATGGTGACATCACACACACCTTTCTAGGTCTTCCTTTCATTGGGAATTCCCCTACCCTCCTACATGCTCTAACCTGAGCCTCACTCTTTGCATAAGAACTCTTTAGTAACCTACTTCCTATTCCATACAATTGCAACATCTGCCACATAGCTGCCCTTTCCACTTATCATATGCCTAATGTGTATCAACACCTTGTATTTTTTTTAATAGCAAAGAAGGGAAGTGTATGCTACATTACATATAATAATAAAGTTTTAATCATTGCTATTTTTATGAGACTAACTACTCAGATGAAACAAGCTACTAGTTTTAGGAAATTAATTTTACAGTCAGTATTCAGAATTAATATTTAGTCAGGCCTGTAATTTGAAAAGATTACAGTTAATCTTATTTTAGAACTCGGAAACAATTTAGTTTTGTCTAGTAAACTGCATGTAGAATAGTAGTCATTATTCCAACATTCAATATTTCTGGTTTACATGCTGTATGGCCCATATAAGTTTAGTCTATAATTTTATTATATTACTAGTTCACTTATTTTTAGCATTTTTTCCAAAATACATGAATAGCATTAATTCCTTGGTAAGATTCATAAGGAGTTTCATTCTCATTTGAATCTTGAAACTTATGGAATTTCAGCAATGAGCACAGTGAGCCATGGCACATCAGTCTTCTATATTTCAGTTTCTGTTGTATAGCTAATGACAAAACACAGGCAGACACCACTCAAGCAACATAATCATTTGGAAAAAATTGTAAATGCTGCTTGTGGTACATTAGGAGTTTAGTGGAATGACCAGAATTTTGAGCCATATTGACTGACTGTTCTTGTATTTTTCAAGGTGTGAAGAAAAGTATATATACATTTTATCAATATCACTTTGTATTGAATTTTTGTGTTATGTTTCCAAGTTTTAATATTAGCCAAGAAGTACAGGTCTTCAACTTGCTATACTTAAAAAAAATAATAATACATGCAGCTTGGGGAGAGCCAAGAATCTGCACAAATAAATGAAAACTGTGAAGGTAGTGAAAGAATGAAAACAACTTAATAAATGTTAAAACAAGAGTGAAAAAATTAAAGGAAATGGAGAAGAGGAAATGTTAAAGAACAATGGGAGAAACATGAACTACAGTAAACTGTCAAGTTAAGAGTAATAATGAGGTGGAGGCAGCCAATTGTGTTGATTGTGATTGGAGAGAGAATTGTTTTGCCGTAATCATCATACTGACCCAATGGATAATGCCATGTATTTATGAAGCCCATTAAATAAGTGGGTTTACTGTAAACTGACAAAATGTTGGACACCACAGATGGCATCACCACATAAAAAAAAGTGTAAATCTTTTATGGCATGGGAATATGCCGATAAAGTAAAAAAATGTACTTACCCACATCCTAAGAAATGTCTCAACACTGTAATAAAGAAAAAAAAAAAAAAGTCACTTTGAAGAAAGATTGTCTCTGTATGACCCTTGTAGGTTTAGTGCTTCTTTTTTATTATAATAAAGATACAGTAATTTGTACCAAACATAATTATTAGTATCAGGGGAAGCATTAAACCTGTAGGGATTATATAGTGCCTGTATGGGAGTAGGAAGGCATTCAGGCTCAATTCAAGCAACAGGAGCACAGATCCAATTCTCTAGATCAAGAGCCCCTCACCAGCATCAAGGAACCTCCCTCGAAGGGTAGCAAACAAAAATGTTTAAAAAGTCACTTGGGAGAAAAAACTTATGTCCTAGGCTGCCCATTTTTCACACAAGAGGCACTAAAAGGTGCAAAGGCATATATTTTTTAGAGATAGCAGTAGGAGGCCTGGAACTGATAGATAAAAATGAGTGATAGCAGGTGGAACAAGAGGCAATGCACATGAAAAACTACAGTGGACCCCTGGTTATTAGCCGTAAACCGTTCCAGAAGGTTGGCCTAAATCCGAAATGGCCGAAAACCTAAGTAATATTTTCCACAAGAAATAAGGTAAATCCAATTAATCCATTCCAGACACCCAAAATATCAACAAAAAATATATTTTTAAAAGAATACCTATAGTTTTACATACAGAAAACAATAAAGAAATATAAAGCAGTAATTTTAATAAGAAATAAACATTACATACCTTTATTGAAGGCTATGGAAGAAGGCTAGGAGGGGAGAGGGAGGAGAGCTTATTGTTTGGAAGGGGAATCCCCCTCCGTAAGGCTTTCAGGTATCAAGTCCCTCTCTGGGGTTACTTCCCTTCTTTGTTTTTTACTGGCACTAGGACCAACTTTAGAGTCACTATATCCCTGTCACACAAAAAATCTGTCCAGAGAGGCCTGTTTCTGGTGTCTCTGTAAAATTTGCCTAAAATGGGCCAAGACATTGTCATTGAACATGCTGCAGACACAGCTTGCAACAGTTTTGTCAGGGTGATAATTCTCTGCAAAACTTTGCTCCTCACTCCATTTTGCACAAATGTCCTTAATCACTGAAGAAGACGCATTCTCCCCCCTCTCTTCCTTCTCTGAAGCAATATCCTCAGCTGTGGTCTGTTGCTGTTGAAGGTGTTGCAGCTCTTCAGTGGTTAGCTCTTCCCTGTGGTCCTCCACCAACTCTTCCACATCCTCGCCACTCGCATCCAACCCCATGGACTTCCCCAAAGACACAAAACATTCCACAATAGCCGTAGGGTTGTCAGGGCCACCCTCAAACCCTTAAAAATCCTTGTAGAGGGCACATTTTGACCACAATTTTCTCCAAGTAGAGTTCAAAGTCCTGGAAGTCACTCCTTGCCAAGCCTTATCTATAAGGCTTATGCACTGGAGGATATTGAAGTGATTCCTCCAGAACTCTCTTAGGGTCAGTTCGGTGTCCAAGGTCACTTCAAAGCACCTTTGAAACATTGTTTTTCATGTAGAGTTTTTGAAGTTTGAAATGACTTGTTGGTCCATGGGCTGGATGAGAGGAGTGGTATTAGGGGGCAAGAACTTCACTGTGATGAACTTACACTCCTCAAACAATAGGTCTTCCAAGTCTGGAGGATGAGCAGGAGCACTGTCCAGTACCAGGAGGGACTTAAGTGGCAATTTATTTTCCAGGAGGTATTTCTTCACACTCGGGCCAACACTTCATTGATCCACTCAATGAAAATTACCTCGTGACCCATGCCTTATTGTTAGCTCTCCACATCACACACAATTTACTCAACATGACATTGTTTTTCTTGAACACTCTGGGATTTTCAGAGTGATACATGAGTTACTTGTGTATCACACTTTGAAATCCCCACTACTGCTACCACAGAACAAGAGAGTTAGCCTATCCTTCATAGGCTTGTGTCCTGGCAGTGCCTTTTCCTCCTGAGTGGTATAGGTCCTCTCTGGCACTTACTTCCAAAAGAAGCCTGTTTCGTCACAATTTAAACACTTGTTGGGGGAGGAATCCTTCAGCCTCTATGTACCCCTTGAATTTATCAACGAATGCTTTGGCCGCATGTTTGTCAGAACTTGCAGCCTCACCATGCCCTACAACACTGTGTATGCCACTACGCTTCTATCGAACCAGCCTTTGCTGGTCTTAAATTCACTAACAGCAGCACTTGTTCCCAGCATTTTCATTACGAGATCTGCATGCAACTGCCTTGCCTTCTCGCAAATTATCCCCTCTGAAACACTATCTCCTGCTAACTGTTTGTGGTTGATCCACACCAAAAAAAGTGCTTGATTCCCGAATTGGCCGATTTCCTCACCGGCTGATATCCGGGGGTCCACTGTATTACTATATCCAGAAATATGAGTCACACAAGAGGGAACAAGATTACCTACACTAATCAAGATACAACAGGATGGAACAAAACTGGAACCCTAGCACGAGTGGGAGCCTAATTGGTTTCACCACTGGTACTAAACTAGTCAAGAAAATAATTACAGCCTCTCCTCACTTAGCAACATATTCATTTACCGATGCCTCAAACTTATGATGGGCTCTCTGACCAGTGTGCATACATGATGTATATTAGAGCTGATTTCCTCTATTCTGTTTATTACAATATACAGTACACTACTGTATAAACATTTAAAAATATACCAGAAATGTTATAAATGGCACAAAGGTGACAGTAAAACAATATCAAAGATGGTTGACACAAACCCACTACCATTAGAGCATGCTCCTCACTTAGCGATGAATTTGTTTAGCGACATGGTCTTAGGAACGGAACTTCGTTATTAACCCTTTGAGGGTCGACAGGCTCTCTCAGAAACTCGTTCTCAGGGTCGGCCAAATTTAAAAAAAAAAAAAAAAAAAATTTCTTATGAAAAGATAGAGAATCTTTTCCCGATCATAATGACACCAAAATTATGAGATTTGATGGAAAACTTACGGAATTATGCTCTCGTGAAGTTAGCTGTCTCGGCGATGTTTATGCATCGGCGATTTTGCCCAATTTGAGCCCCATTTTCGGCCAATTCCTCTGTACTAGTCGACAAAAAACATGAATATTTCGCTAGAACTACATTTTTTCTATTGAATGAGTGCAAGAAACCACCCATTTACCATTTTCAACTATCCAATACAGTGGTCAGAATTTAGCAATTTTGCCAATTTCACACAAATTTAAAAAAATGCCAATTTCCGAATAGGGTCCAGAACAAACAAGAAATACATTCCTGGCACTAAAATGACATTTCTTCTGTTCATTAGTCACGTCTCAAGGCCCCTCTTACATTCTTTTGCTTTCCACTTTGAATTTTTATTCTCACGAAAAATAGAAGATTTACTGTTATGCAGACTACTGCATTAGTGTAAAAAATGGTATAAATCATATTGGCGCACTTGCAAAAGAATGTTAGACTCACCAGTTGACATGTATTGGACGCTTGGCATGATTTGTTTACTTTTGAACTTTGGTAAAAATCGAACATTTCTGCTACTTTGAGCTCAATTTCAAGGTACTTTTCATTGTAAAACCAGTGAAAATCATCTCTATTTCTGTGATATGCATTCCATTCTATAAAATGAGAGCAAGAAAACTAGAATACAACAATAAATACCATATGAAAATACAGTGCAAAGTCGCTGTTTTATGCCAAAAAAACGGTGAAAGTTTTTTTTTCTCATTATGCACTGTGTGCTGCAGGATTTTTTTTATACTGTGCACACTGACCACATAGACCCATTCTTTCATATGGAGGCCTACCAGCCTTTTCCCGCGAGATTTGACGGCGCTAGAATTTATGCGTACTAGTACGTCAAAAACCCCTGCGCGTAAGACGTACTAGTACGTCCGAAACCCTCAAAGGGTTAAGAGCAGAGAGGCTGTACCTCAAATAAATCTATATAGATTACCTTTCTTTCTTATTGTCACTATACAAGGACTAAAATGAAATGTTAATCTCCTTCCAAAAATTGCCTCTTTACAGAAACAAATGTAATGTTTGAAGTATTACAGAAACCCACATTGATGTGATGTCACCATGGTTGTTCAATATACATATTTATAGATGGAGTTGTAAGAGAAGTGAATGCTCAGGTGTTGGCAAGAGCTGTGGGGTTAAAAGATAAAGAATCGAACACAAAGTGGGAGTTGTCACAGTTGCTCTTTGCTGATGACACTGTGCTTTTGGGAGATTCTGAAGAGAAGTTACAGAGGTTGGTTGATGAGATTGGTAGGGTATGTAAAAGAAGGATATTAAAAGTGAATATAGGAATGAGTAAGGTGATGAGGATAACAAAAAAATTAGGTAATGGAAAATTGGATATCAGATTGGAGGTAGAGAATATGGAGGAAGTGAATGCATTCAGATATCTGGGAGTGGACATGTCAGCAGATGAGTCTATGAAGGATGAGGTGAATCATAGAATTGATGAGGGGAAAAAAGGTGAGTGGTGCACTGAGGAGTCTGTGGAGACAAATAACTTTATCCATGAAAGCAAAGAGGGGAATGTATGAGAGTATAGTTATACCAATGCTCTTGTATGGGTGTGAAGCATGGGTTGTGAATGTTGCTACAAGGAGAAGGCTAGAGGCAGTGGAAACGTCATGTCTGAGGGCAATGTGTTGTGTGAATATAATGTAGAGAATCTGTAGTTTGGAGATTAGGAGGATGTGTGGGATTACCAAAACTATTATCCTGAGGGCTGAGGAGGGGTTACCGAGATGGTTTGGACATGTAGAGAGGGTGGAACAAAATAGAATAACTTTGAGAGTGTATAAATCTGTAATGGAGGGAAGGCAGGTTAGGGGTCAGCCTAGGAAAGGTTGGAGGGAGGGGGTGAAGGAGGTTGTGTGTGCAAGGGGCTTGGACTTCCAGCAAGCATGCGTGAGCATGTTAGATAGGAGCAAATGGAAACAAATGGCTTTTAGGACTTGATGTGCTGTTGGAGTGTGAGCAAGGTAACATTTATGAAGGGATTCAGGGAAACTGGCAGGCCAGACTTGATTCCTGGAGATGGGAAATACAGTGCCGGCACTCTGAAGGAGGGATGTTAATGTTGCAGTTTCATAACTGTAGTGTAAGCGCGCCTCTGGCAAGACAGTGATGGAGTGAATGACGATGGAAGTTTTGCTTTTCTGGGCCACCCTGCCTTGGTGTAAAACAGCCGATGTGTTAATAATAAAAAAAAAAACATTGGAAACCTCGAGAATAATGAAGTTCACATTGCAAAATATAATTTATACAGAAGTGACAGAGTAAAAAAGTTGCAAGGAGGAGTAGGTCTTTAGAGATTCACTCAGCTGCACAAATATGGTGGAAATACTTGACATAGAAGAGTGAAGATCTGGTAATTATCCTTGTATACAAACAACCACCAATGACAGAGAGAGTCACTGAACAGATAAGGTAAATTAGTTTAGCCCCCTAGATAATCTTGGAAACCCTACACCAAATATAAAACAGATGATGACAGATGGTAACACTGTCCTGGCTATACAGTAGTACTTGGAAGTCTTATAGTAGTTCGCTAAAACTGGGTAGCACTCTTAGCTTAACAGGAACATACCAAGGAATTCCTAAGAGACTTTGAAAAGTTGACATTGAAACAACAGGTAACAGTACCTACTAGATATGAAAATATGCTACATTTTATTTTTACAAAGAATGAACTAATCAGAGACAACACTCTCAGTGATCAAAGGCTGACTTAAATGCAAACAACAATTAATATATATATATATATATATGGATAACCTAAGAGACAGTCAGTGGGAGGAGTTGTTGAGTAAACTGAATTTCAACATTTCAGTAAATGACTGATGAGATAAACAATGAACTAACAAGCATTCAATAGGGAAAAACGATCCTGAGCTCTCTTAACTTGGAACAATGCATAGAAGAAAAACTGAATGCAGAAGTATACAAAGTCTGAAAAATAGTATGGCAATATTGATAAGATGTGGAAAAAGACACTTATGTGACAAGCCCATGATGGCACTCTTCAGCTTGCTTGTTCTATCTAGGATGGAATATTGCTGCACACTAACAGCACCTTTCAAGACAGGTGAAACTGCTGACCTAGAAAATGTACTGAGAACCTTCACAGCACACATAACTGCGATAAAACACCTAAATTACTGGGAACGCTTGAAATTCCTCAACCTGTACTCCCTAGATTGCAGGTGGGAAATATACATGATTACAGTAGGGCCCCACTTATATGGCAGGTTAGGTTCCAGGCTACTGCTGTAAAGTGGAAATCACTGTGAAGTGGAATGCCCTTTTTTCCCCCTTATAAATGCATATAAATACTATTGCTAACTAAATACGTATTGCTATTGCTAACTTAATATGTATAGGTCAGTTTACACTGACCTATACGTATTAAGTTAGCAATAGAACTAGGCATTAAAAAACAATAAAAAAAGCAAAATACACATATGGTGCACTCATTACTTACCTTAAAATACTTGTAGTCTTAATGCAGGGTGAGATGAGTAGTATTTATTGTAAGAAATCAAGTGTGGTATGTATGGTAGCCAGCCAGGCTACCATACCAGGCCACCCCACCCACACATAATATTCTATGACATTTAAAGTGTCCCAGAGAGATAAAATGTACATACAGTTCACTCATTACTTACCTTAAAATATATGTAGTCTTAATGTAGGGTCAGATGTGAGTAAACGAGATAAAACAAATAAACGAGAGAGAATGAGTACATGAGAGAGGACAAGCGCGGAATTATGTGAACAAACCAGGCGTATGTATCTGGTTTGTGTACAAGTTACATTGTGTACAAATTGTCTCCACACTGATACAGAAGAATAAATAAAGAGCAACACTCCCATTCTCATGTAACACCATTTTTAGAAGAAATGACGCTCTGAATGAAGGCATACGAAAGGAATAATTTTCTAGTTACCGCCAGTAATATTATAGTATACACATTTTCTCTGATGTTGGACTAGAGAAAACATCATTCTTGCCGTCACTCGTACAAGTCGTCTAGCTACCAAATCTCATGTTTATGTTAACTTATTCTACTGTGGGGTGTATTTATCATGTTTTTATGTTACATATCATGTTTATTATATAATTTTGAAAAAATATCATAGATTGATTAATGAAAATGTGTATATTAACGTAACCCATCAGTTACACAACCCAGGGCAACATGGGTTTAGAACAGGTCGCTCCTGTCTGTCTCAGCTACTGGATCACTACAAGGTCCTAAATGCACTAGAAGACAAAAAGAATGCAGATGTAATATATACAGACTTTGCAAAAGCCTTCGACAAGTGTGACCATGGCGTAATAGCGCACAAAATGCGCGCTAAAGGAATAACAGGAAAAGTCGGTCGATGGATCTATAATTTCCTCACTAACAGAACACAGAGAGTAGTCGTCAACAGAGTAAAGTCCGAGGCAGCTACGGTGAAAAGCTCTGTTCCACAAGGCACAGTACTAGCTCCCATCTTGTTCCTCATCCTCATATCCGACATAGACAAGGATGTCAGCCACAGCACCGTGTCTTCCTTTGCAGATGACACCCGAATCTGCATGACAGTGTCTTCCATTGCAGACACTGCAAGGCTCCAGGCGGACATCAACCAAATCTTTCAGTGGGCTGCAGAAAACAATATGAAGTTCAACGATGAGAAATTTCAATTACTCAGATATGGTAAACATGAGGAAATTAAATCTTCATCAGAGTACAAAACAAATTCTGGCCACGAAATAGAGCGAAACACCAACATCAAAGACCTGGGAGTGATTATGTCGGAGGATCTCACCTTCAAGGACCATAACATTGTATCAATCGCATCTGCTAGAAAAATGACAGGATGGATAATGAGAACCTTCAAAACTAGGGAGGCCAAGCCCATGATGACACTCTTCAGGTCACTTGTTCTATCTAGGCTGGAATATTGCTGCACTCTAACAGCACCTTTCAAGGCAGGTGAAATTGCCGACCTAGAAAATGTACAGAGAACTTTCACGGCGCGCATAACGGAGATAAAACACCTCAATTACTGGGAGCGCTTGAGGTTTCTAAACCTGTATTCCCTGGAACGCAGGAGGGAGAGATACATGATTATATACACCTGGAAAATCCTAGAGGGACTAGTACCGAACTTGCACACGAAAATCACTCACTACGAAAGCAAAAGACTTGGCAGACGATGCACCATCCCCCCAATGAAAAGCAGGGGTGTCACTAGCACGTTAAGAGACCATACAATAAGTGTCAGGGGCCCGAGACTGTTCAACTGCCTCCCAGCACACATAAGGGGGATTACCAACAGACCCCTGGCAGTCTTCAAGCTGGCACTGGACAAGCACCTAAAGTCAGTTCCTGATCAGCCGGGCTGTGGCTCGTACGTTGGTTTGCGTGCAGCCAGCAGCAACAGCCTGGTTGATCAGGCGCTGATCCACCAGGAGGCCTGGTCACAGACCGGGCCGCGGGGGCGTTGACCCCCGAAACTCTCTCCAGGTAAACTCCAGGTAATATATGACATTTAATGAGACTCAGTGATTATCATTATTAATATGGCATCTCAAGACATAAGACACTCCTACTGATTTTAGTGTGTACCTGCACGCCAGCACAGTGTGTAAGTATATTTAGGTACAGGTATACATAAGTATAATTATCAGAGTATATATAAAATATGAAATAACTTTTAAAAACACTTGAAATTTTGGAAAGTTTCCAGACATAATGGAGAGACATGGTGCTCATGGAGAATGTAAACAAACAAGGTGGGGTGCGGTGACCGTATTAGAAAGTCAGCTGGGGGTAGTTGTATAGCGAGTTTTGGTCGTAATTTGAAATGTCCATACTGGCCCATGGCTGGGCTCAGAGAGTTGATAAACTCTCGAAACTCTTCAAAGGTACATTAGCAGAGCGCCGTAAAGCGGGGTCCTACTGTATATACACTTGGAAACTTGCACATGAAAAATCACTCCCCATGAAAGCATAAGACTTGGCAGATGATGCAACATCCCCCCAAAGAAAAGCAGGAGTGCCACAAGTACACTGAGAGACAACACAGAAAGTGTCAGGGGCCCAAGACTGTTCAACTGCCTCCCAGCATACATAAAGGGGATTACCAATAGACCACTGGCTGTCTTCAAGAAGGCACTGGACAGGCACCTAAAGTCAGTACCTGACCAGCCGGGCTGTGGTTCATACGTCGGGTTGCATGGGGCCAACAGTAACAGCCTGATTGATCAGGTCCTGATCCACCATGAGGCCTGGTCACAGACTGGGCCATGAAGGTGTTGACCTCTGAAACCCTCTCCAGGTATGTACAGTTCAGGACATTTATTAGATGAAATGTTTTGCTACGTGTGGTTTCTTCACTCCCTCCGAGAAAACCTAGATCAGACAGAAAGAGAGCTTAGAAGATTTAACAGAAGAGAGAATGGTTGTTTAACTGCTCAAAAATATGCAAGTATCACCAAGAAATTGCAGATATAAAGGAAGAAACAAAAATATAAAAATTGGGAAAAATCCTAAATATTTTTCACATGTAAATTCAGTCAAGAATCCTCTTCCAGTGTTGGTTCTGTGTTTCAATGGAGATTCATATACAGGTGACAAAAAAGAAATGAGGAAAATCTAGAAAGAACAGTATGAATCATGTTCAGCAATCCAAATGACACCATGAGAATTGAAGACCGAGATAATTTCTTCATTAATTTTGTCCATCCTACAAATTATATATCAGACATTAACACCTGGGCCTGATTCCTAGAAACTGATATCTGTAAGGAAATGAAAGCATTTACCATTTGCATGAAAACACTGTATTGTTTGGAGCAACAGCTTAGATTCAGGTGAAATTCCCGAGATTTTAAAAAGAGCAGACAGATCCCTTCCTCACAAAGGAAGCAGCAGAGTGATGGCAAAAATAATCACATATAAGATGCACTGAGATGCCTACTTAAATGGGAAAGTATGACCTAAACAACCTAAGTGAATATAGCTTTAGAAAAGGAAGATCATGCTTGTCATAACTAACAGATTGTGAGGAAATCACCGAGGCTTTTGGAACATAGCCAAAATGAAGATGTGGTTTATATGGATTTGGCAAAGGTATTTGACAAATGTGACCACTGATGATGACCCATAAAATGAGGTAAATGGGTATAACAGGAAAGCAGGGAAATTGATACAGCCTCTCCTCACTTAGTGATGTACTCATTTACCGACGACTCAGACTTACGGCAGGCTCTCTAATCAGTATGTGTACCTAAATAATGCACATTAGAGCTGATTTCCTCTATTCTGTTTATTACAATATACAGTACAATATAAACATTTAAAAATATACTAAAAATGTTACAAATAGTGCAAAGGTGACATTAAAACACTATCAAAGGTGGTTGACACAAACCCACTACTATTATGGTATGCTCCTCATTTAGTGATGAATTCGTTTACCGACGTGATCTTAGGAATGGAACTTCGTCGTCAAGTGAGGAGAGTCCATTAAAATTTCTAACAGAACATAGATTTTTTTTTTTTATCACACTGGCCGATTCCCACCAAGGCAGGGTGGCCCGAAAAAGAAAAACTTTCACCATCATTCACTCCATCACTGTCTTGCCAGAAGGGTGCTTTACACTACAGTTTTTAAACTGCAACATTAACACCCCTCCTTCATAAAGAGATGTGGTAACTAAAACAAAGCCTAGCTTCAGCAAATCATGGCATGGTCCTAGCACCTCTACTGTTTCTTCATAGCATACACAGATAAAAACACAGAGCCATAGTTTTGATACCAAAATAAGCATGAAGGTCATCAGTAGATGATACAGAAAAATTACAATCAGATATCAACACAGCATTCGAATGAGTGAATGGAAATAATGATGTTCAATGGTTACTAATTTCAATTGCTTAGAGGTGGGAAGCAGCACTGTTTGACCTTTGTGGGAGTTTAGAACCTAATTTGATCATAATGATAATTAGATGTAAGGAAGAATGAAGAAATCTAAACAAGCATTAAAAACAGAACTCAGGCAGACCATCTCATAGAGCAACATTAAATACATAACCCAGGTAGACCATCTCATAGAACATAAGAGACAGTTAAAAGGCTTGGGAACAATAATGTCAGATGTCATTTAGAGAATACCAAAAAGAATGTGCAGTAAAGGCCAGAGAAATGATATGTTGCATAATGAGAAACAGCATCATTATAGTGCTGTTTAGATAACTTGTGCTCTTGTGTATAATATTACTCTATGCTTACAGCTCCATTCAGGGGAAGAGAAAGTGTAGAGATTGTTTATTACCTAAATAATCAATAAAACCTTTAAACAGTGTACTCTAAATATAATTTCTGAAACAAAGAAGACAGATGCTTGGTAACATACACTTGGAAGATATTGAAGGACTAGGTCCAATCAGGGATGCCAAAGTCACAATAAAAGAATGCTATGTCAACATCTAAGGCCCAAGACTTCAACCTGCTACTATTAGGTATCGGAAGTACTGCAATAACAAATGTAAAATCTTCAAGAGGAAACTGGATCACTATCTCTGCCAAGAGTCAAATGAACCGGCCTGGTTGGACATACACTCTAAGGAAATTTGTCCAAGGCTTGGCTGGTAGGGTAGAAAAGCCCCTGAAATTTGTCACAGGTATATCACAGATCATACAGCTACACACTCATGAATCAAAAGTTCTACAAATGCCAAGCCTCAGCATGAACATGTAAATAATCCTTTGTACTATTGTTTTCTACATAAACAACTTATGTAAGGCCGAAAAATCATGACTACAACTGTTTTATAAGTTGAAGGCCTGTATGTGTTAAACCTGTCAAGATTTAAGGAATGAACGATACCAATGTCCTTCCAAAGGTTAACAAATATACTGGTGCTCTGTGTAAAGATAAGGCAGTGCAGCATGTTGGAAAATATGTTTTAGTTTGTGGAGAGTAAGTCCAATAGTATCTTGTTTTAAATGTCTTCTTTGCTTTAGTGATAACAGTGTTGAAATATTCATTATATTTTATAAAATATAATCAAGTTTTTAAGTACAGTGGAACCTCAAATATCAAACTTAATCCGTTCCAGGAGCTAGTTCTAAATTCGAAAAGTCTGAAAATCGAAGCAATATTTCCCATAAGAAATAATGGAAATACAATTAATCCGTTCCAGAAACCCAAAAATATTCACCAAAAAATACATTTTATAGAGATTAATTACAGTTTTACATACACACATATACAATAGTGTTCAATTATGTATATAAATATAAAATAACAATTTTACTTACCTTTATTGAAGATTGGTGATGGCATCTGGAAGATAGGGAGGAGGAGAGAGGGAGTTGAGGTTAGTGTTTGGAAGTAGAATCCCCCTCCATGAGGACTTCAGGTAAAGCCCACTCTGGGGTTACTTCCCTTCTCTGTCTTTTAATGCCACTAGGACCAGCTTGAGAGTCACTGGACCCCTGTCTCACTAAATAACTGTCCACAGTCCTCTGTTTCTGGCACCTCTTTAACATTTCCCTAAAATGGGACATGGTTCTGTCACTGAACTGGTTCCAGGAGTTTTCTGTACCAGATCGGCATGCAACTTCCTTGCCTTTTCGCAAATAATAGTCTTGCTCCACACCAGCAATAACTTCTCAACCTCTTCAACTATTTGTGGTCTTTTTTTGGTTAGCAAATCACCTATCACAGATCACCTATCACAAAGCTAACAGAGGGAAAATTCTTAGGAATCCACCTTGATAATAGACTCAAATTTCATACACATATACAACAAATTTCTAAGAAAATTTCCAAGACTGTAGGCATACTATCGAAGATACGGTACTATTTATTTATTTATTTATTTATTTATTTATTATAAATGTTCCACAGTCAGCCCTCCTGGCCCTTTATCACTCTCTTATTTACCCCTATCTCACCTATGGAATTTGTGCATGGGGCTCAACAACAATTAACCATCTCAGACCACTAATTACCCAACAAAAGGCTGCAGTTAGAATGATAACAAATTCTCACTACAGGCAGCACACTCCACCAATATTCAAAATACTCAACCTACTCACCATACAAAACATCCATACTTATTACTGCACCTATTACATACATAGAACACTTAACTCTGATATTAACCCTCCCTCAAACATCTCCTTGCCAACCTCAACAGAACACATGACCATAACACAAGGCACAGATCACTCTTTGATGTTCCTCGTGTCCATCTCACGCTATGCAAAAACTCAATGCACATAAAAGGCCCTAAAATCTGGAATTCATTACCTGTAAATATAAAAGAAACACTACCTGTTTATAAATTCAAGTCTCTTCTCAAAGATCACTTACTCACTCAAAACCAAATAAATACTGAATAACTGAACCTTATAAATTGTAAATCCTAAATGTTACTCACAATTATATCACACAAATGTTAAACCTAGGACCCAATCTAACTTTATTATTTTTTTAAATACACTACCTAACAGAATACTCCATTCGACTGAATGTACAGCAATGCACACAACCATATGACCTGTCTTTGTAATACTCATTTGTGCTTTATAGTTATCTGTTTACAATAATGTTTTATCACTGATTTCATCATTGCTTAGTTAATCTTAAGTTAATTTTAAGCCAGTCTGTAATGCTATGCATATAAGTGGCTTTGGCATGCTGCTCTTACCTGTATTTTTTTGTACCTCTGTATGTATGCTAAAATTACTAAATAAATAAATAAATAAATATGCACATATAACATCAAAAAAAAAAAAAAAAAAAAGCATATTAACACCTTTCGCAACATCAGCTTCCTTGATTTGTTCTTTCTTTGCCAGGATAGAACCGATGGTGGACTTGTTTTTCCCATACATCCTGTCAAGCTCAGCAAGTCTCAAACCACTCTCATACTTCTGTATTATTTCCTTCTTTACATCTATGGTGTTTCTCACTTTCTTTACCACAGGGGTACCACTAGCAAGTTTCTTTGGGTCCATGGTAGCTTATTTCACAGTCCCACAAGCACTAAACACAATGAAATAATCGTAAAATGTTTGAATGAGAGCGTAGGTTAGTGTTCACTCAGGCATCAACAAAGCCAGACTGGCTCACGGTGCCTGCACGGGGATGTGGACAGAGCAGGCTGCGGACAGGTCCGGTACCTGGCGGTCCGAAAATTGGGGCACATTCAATAATAGGGACAAAGTTGGTTCGAAAAAAGGGTTCTATTTTTGAAACGTTCGATAAGTGATATGTTCGAAATTTGAGGTTCCACTGTATTCTTATTAATATAAATAAAATAGGATATTTTTAAATGGATGGTATTGCAGTTTTTAATAATTATAAATGCCAATGTATTTACTAAATGTTTTTAATAAAGCTAAGTACTCACCTAATTGTGGTTGCAGGGGTCGAGACTCAGTTCCTGGTATGTGTTGGAATGGAAGGTAGCTATATTAACCATGTTTTAAGGTACAGTATCAAAAGGCATCCTCCAGGCAGGTAATGAAATTAGGGAGATAGTATGCTGTGTGTCAAGTATTATCCTAGGAATGGAAGGCATTCAGGCTCAATTCAGTGAATTGAAGCACTGATCTAATTCCTTGGATCACCAACATCAAAGAACCTTCATATTAGGTATGGTGCTTGTATCCTTTGAAACTGGTTATGCCTTAGGGAATGGTAGGCATCATGGAAATAGGCATACTATGCAGCATTAATTCATTGTAAATTGAGAACCTCAATACATAAATCATTATGTTTGTGACCTTTAGGTTAACATCTCACTAGTGTGTAAGTTTGTTAAATTTGACAGAGGAACACCTAACATGAACTTGCACTTTATACCTCCTCACAGTGGGTGAGAAGCACTGAATAAGTTGTACAGTCTGGCATTGCATGTTCAACTGTAGAACTTGATAATGCTCAAATTTTAGCATATTGTTATCTAATAAATGCTTATTTTACTTATGCCTTCTTGCTTTACTCTATCTATAATTTTCCATCCTAAAACTACAAAATCTAAATTTAAATAATTAAAAGTTATCCTAGTAGCAATGGTTATATTGTTCCTTGAGGTAATACATACTTGCTATGTAATGTTGTAGACTCTACTACCACCATGCCTAGCATGCACAACTACAGCCCTGTTTATTGTTTCCATTAGTAACTTCAATACCAGTACCTCTTGGGCTACTCATTTACAAAATGATTACATCCTTTACATTATCATGTCTCTCCAGATTTGAGCAACCAAGATGGCATGGAAGTCAATGAACTTGTCAGGCAGTATTTGTGTGTGGCCCTTATTTTCAGGTCTAGATAGCTAGCTAGTGTGACCCCCCCCCCTTTTCAAGGGTTCCTAGAAGGTGTCACTCCAGAGAAAGAGAGTGCCTTGATGTTAGTGAAGGTTTCTTGATTTGTGGAACTGCAGTTACACTGTTCTTTCTTGGATTGAAATTGATTACCTTCCATTCCCTAAGTATGATTCTATAGATGTAATGTTTCCAAATGGATTGTATGTGCAACTGAATGTATTGTATACAACATTCCAATATTGCATTCCTTGTACAATATATTTAAATAAATAATTTTTCATGAAAGAAATTAACAAGGTTGACCAGTTACTTAGCATGGAGGGGGTTCTATGTTTAGTTTTATTTCATATATTTCTGATTACATATGGGATAACTGATTTTATATACGGCATTGTATATCTACATATAAACATTAACTCTTTCTTACATTTACTAATGAGGTTGTACTGTGTAATATTTTGTAAGAAAAATGAAACAATTATTGCTACATTTTTTAACTTCTTTGAAGCATCTGATACCAAATGCAAACAGGCCTTTCATAACATGAATTTAAGTAGCATGTTTTTACTAGAACATTAATTATATTTATATCCAAAATTTTTAGAATGTGACTCCAGGTTGTTTAATGTGAATAAAGTTGGAAAAAACTGAATTTGGGTTAGTTCCCACTCAGAAAATTCCTCTCCAAGCCATAAAGTTTGGGAAATTTTTGAAATTCGGCTTGAATGTGTGGAAAATGCCCCTCTGCACCTGGGTGATGGTTGAAGGTGTTAGATGGCGATAGTGCTGGTAGGTGATGATAGACAGTGGTGTTAGGTTAGCTAGTAACTGCATATAGTATAGTGTAAAGTATTAAGAACTATATATTATTTTTGACGAAATAAATACTTAAAAAAATTGTATGGGTTTCTTTTAGGCGCTGTGTACCTAATCCTACTTTCCATGTACAATATATATATATATATATATATATATATATATGTATATATATATATATATATGTATATATATGTATATATATATATATATATATATATATATATTTTTTTTTATTATCACACCGGCCGATTCCCACCAAGGCAGGGTGGCCCGAAAAAGAAAAACTTTCACCATCATTCACTCCATCACTGTCTTGCCAGAAGGGTGCTTTACACTACAGTTTTTAAACTGCAACATTAACACCCCTCCTTCAGAGTGCAGGCACTGTACTTCCCATCTCCAGGACTCAAGTCCGGCCTGCCGGTTTCCCTGAATCCCTTCATAAATGTTACTTTGCTCACACTCCAACAGCACGTCAAGTATTAAAAACC